>NW_007249781.1:71808-131087 GCF_000164805.1 Carlito syrichta
AGGCTGCGGTGGCTGGAAGCGGCCACTGCACTCCAGTCTGGGTGACTGAGTGAGACTCCAGCTCAAAAAAAAAAAAAAATGGAGAGATGGGGTTGGCATGCCAGAGAGGGGGATCCATTGAAATAGGATTCTTGGGGAGACCTTGCTGAGGAGACGCTGTGTGAGTGAAGATCTGAATGAAATAAAATAAGGGAGTGAGCTCTACATCAGGGCAGAAGCTTTGGAGTGGGAGTCAGAGTGATGTGGTCCTGCAGCAGCAGGAAACCTCTGGACCCTGCGAGGAAGGTCACAGAGGGCCAAGGAGGGCATGGCAGGGACTCAGGAATTTTTTGTATGTACAATGAGCAACCACTGGAGGGTTTTGAGGGAAGGAAGGCATGATGGCTGCATCATGGAAAAGACCATTCTGGCTGTTTTGAGAGAAGAGAGGCTGGGGGGAAGCAGAATTTTAAGTTTCAAGACTAGCTGTCTAGCAATTGCCATTTTCCAAGAGATCTATGATGCCTGTTTGGGTTGTAGTGACAGTGGGGGAGGTGAAAAGAAGTGGTTGGACACGTGGTGTGTGTAGAAGATCAGCTACCAGGATTTCTGATGTCTTGCTTGTGGGTTGTGAGAGAGAGGAGTTGAGGATGACACGAAATTTCCAGGCAGATGCGCATTTCTGTGATCAGAATAGTCAACATTGACCCCTTGAGGGGAGCGTTACAACTTGCTGAGAGGTTTAACATTTATTTTCTGATTTAATCCTCACAGCTACCCTCTAAGCTAAAACCTATTGTCCCTATTTGGCAGAGGGAGAAACGGAGGCTCAGTCAGGAGATGTGACTTGCCAAAGGTCAGAGAACTGCTGCTCAGTAGAGCCATGTCTCGAGTGTCTGAAAGCTTGTGCTCAGGATGCCTTCTGTCCATGGTCACCATTGGGGATGGCTTCTTTGTCAGCAAGTAGTGGCAAGTGGCTTCTCAACTCAGTTGTTGCAATAAAAAAATAGTTTCTGACTCTCCTAGCCCAAATAGTGACCTCTTCTTTCTCTCTCCATGCCAGCCTGTCCTCCCTGGAGCATTTGACACCAGGGACACTCCCTCATCTTGTCACTTTCTCCTTCCTTGTGCCCTGTGCTGTGTCCCTCCCCACTCCTCCTCCCAGGCCAACATCCTTTTATTCTTCTGTTTCAGAGCTCTGTCCTTCACCTCACAATCCCAGTCTGAACCCCGGTCATTCTGAGGTCTCCCTTGTTTCTCTTCTCTCTTTTCTCTGAGGATCCTTTTCCTTTCTCCACCTAACTGTCCCCTAGCTCACTAGCTCCAGGTTGTTAGTTCCTCCTCTTATGAAGATACTTCCAATCCGATCTCCAGCTCCTGTCTCCTGAGGTCTCTCATCTCCATTTGTCACCTGGACCTCCAACTCCCCAGCAGAGACAATTGTCTTGAAAGTAGCTGGGATATCCAGAGAAGGAATGGAGGGATGGTTTATTTGAACTGATTGCAGAAAGTAAGACTGGGGAGGGAAGGTTGAGATAGGTCCTGAAAGTGCTGCTAAAATGGTTTCACGCATCTTGGATTCCGGATCACAAACAGGTGTCTAAGCTCAAAGAAATGGTATATTGCATTTTGGAAGGATTGCTTGGAAGGATTGCTTGGCAGTCTTGTGTCAGGTGGACTAGACTGGATTTTATTGGTCTGAGAGAGGGCTAGTTTTGGAAAACATAAACAAATAAGCACACTTCTGAGTAGTGGATGGGATTTGAGAGAGATTGGGAAGGAAATAGGGATGTGGGAAGGAGGTTTCAAGCTTGTCTTGTGGCAGCCTTGGCCATCATTGTGCTATATATCTCCCTAGGGCAGAATGTATAATGCTCAGGATTTTTTCTCCAAAGCCTATCTGGCTGCTAATTTTTATGGCTCTATGAATGAAACAAAATATTTTCCTGTGTGAGACCAAATGAACTCATGAATGCATTGCTTTAACCAACTGGGCAAATCCTTATGCTTTTCATTGCTTCTGACAGCATCAGGTTATTGGTTTGTTTACAGGCCAGTCCAGGGCTTTATATAGTCTACTTCACACTAGAACTCACAGCATTTGATTCTCACAGTCAAGCAGTCAAGCAGATATTGCAATTGCCATTTTGTAGATGAAGAAAGGGAAGGTCAGAGAAAAGTGACATGCCCTGGGTCAGACAGTCATCAATAGCAGAGTCAGGCCTTGAACCCATGTCTCCTGACTCTTTGACCAGTGCTTTCATCAGGCCATGGTAACTGACTGATTAAACCCATCAGGGTGTCTGAAATCTTTAGCACCCAGCACAAAGAAACTTTGTAGTGGACATGAGCTATTTTTGCCTCTTTAGTTTACAAATGCCTTTGAAAAAAATTTGTATTTATATTAGCTGCTATAACAAATTCTCAAATGCATAATGTTTAAAATGCAATAGAGTATTCACAATAGATGTTTGGTGGCAGCTTTCCTCCAAGGGGAAAAAAATTTAGGGGCGGAGATTCTTTCTGTGCTTCTGTCATCTTCCATTTATGGCTTTCAAAGTTTTATGGCCCTGAGGGCAATATGTATCCTTTTTTCCACCTTCTGTTGGCTAGAACTCAGTCACATCACCACATCCACATGTCAGAGGTTGGGAACCATAAATAGAATGTGTATTTAGAGGGCCATGCACGGTGGCTCATGCCTGTAATCCCAGTACTTTGAGAGGCTGAGGTGGAACCTCTTGAGCCCAGGAGTTCCTGTGTGAGACCAAATGAACTCATGAATGCATTGCTTTAACCAACTGGGTTGAGCCCAGCCTAGGCAACACAGAGAGACCTGAACTCTACAAAAAAAAAAAAAAAATAGCTGGGTGTGGGGTGGTGCACTGCACTGTAGTGTAGTCTCAGTTATTTGGGAGGCTGAGGCAGGAGGATTGCCTGAGCCCAGGGGATCAGGGCTGAGGTGAGCTGTGATTGTGCCACTGCACTCCTACCTGCTGTGAGACTAAGACACTGACTTGAAAAATAAAAGAAAAAAGGAAAAGAGATTGTATACTTAGGAAGAAGAGAAAACACAGATTTGGAAAAGAGTGAGACAGTCACTGCCATAGATGAGCTGCTACTCCCTATAGCTTAGCCCACTAGGCCCTGGTGGAGTTGTCTGCCTCGTCTCCTCACCCTCATCTAAGATCCAGGATGATGTAGCCATAACCCACCAACTTATTTCACTTCCTCACCTGTTGATTGGTTCAGGTATTGACACATGACCCAGACTGGTCCAGTGAGAATCATCCCAGGACTTCATTAAAACTTTTGGCAAAGAGATACTCTTTCCATGAGGGTTGCTGAGCTGTAAAGGTATGAAACAGTGAATAGTCATAACAGGAGAGGCTGCTTGAGAAGGAAGATGGCAAATAAGAAAGCAGAGCTGAGAGATAGAAAGAGATACATTTCAATGATATTCATTGAGTATCTATAATCAGGCATGTCTGATTAGTCCTACCCTTGAATTTTTCAGCTAAGATATTCAGTAAATCCTTTTAAAATGTTTTTTCTTGAGTCCAGTTTGAATTGTGCTTCTGTCGTTTGTAAGTAAGAGGCCTGATAAAGGCCCATTTGCAAAATTCTGGGACACCCTCTCACCTCTTTCCTTCATCCTCAAACCCAATGACATGGATAACCCTCCAAACGCTCCTTCATTGGAGCCCTCCCTCTATTGGTGAGTAAATGGATCCACTGAGATAGGGGTCCTTTGAGATATTCCATCTCCATATGGCTGGATTGCTCATTTTCTCACTTGTCTTTAAAAAAACAAAGCAAAACATGAGAAATGCATTGAATCAAATACAACATTTGTTATTTTCTAAAGAGGTCAGAATTACTGTGAATCACATTGATTCTTTTTTATAACCTACAGAAATGATAGTAGAAAAACACTTAGAAAAGGATATAAATGCAGTATAGAATGAGTGTTGGTCTCACCCTGGTTCCCCAAATGAATATCTCAGTTTTGAATCTGGTAAGGTAGCTTCTAAAAATCAATCACATATAAGTGCTATAAAGGTCAAAGTATGATATCCATTCATAAGGTTTTCATTGGTACAAAAACATAGGAAAAGTCTAGTCGAGTATAATGGACATGCAGCAATCACACACACACACACACACACACACACACACACACACACACACACACACACACCCCTTAAGATGATGGCATTACTTTTAAAGTACAAAGAAAATGTATTGGAGCTCTGGGGACTTTGGTTGGAAGGTCTGTTGGAGAGGTGATGGGAGCTAGGAGACTGCTCAGTTTATGTTTCTACTGCTGGAGAGGAGTATAGGAACCCAGAGTTCACCCTATTTCATGGCAGGCTCCAGCCACAGTGCGCTGGGAGCAAAGCCTCACACATCCCACACACAGGTTTCCTTAAACCCTGCACATAAAAGTCATTTCCTACACTCCACTTAGAAAATGTCATTCAGGATGCCTCAAACACTTCAGTAATGCCTTCTAAGGAACAGTTAATTGTCCTCTTCTCTGTGTCCCACAGTGCTTAGTATACACTTCCATGTTGAAATTGATCATATTGTATATTTTTGCTAATGATGCCTGCATTCATCTCCCTGGTTTAACCTTGAGTTTCTTGAAAGCAGAGACTATGGTTCAGCCATCTTTGTAGTTCCAATGAATTTAGGCTAGAGCCTGGCAGATAATGGATGAATAAAAGTATAAAATAAATGGAAAAATACACGATAAATCTTATAAAATTGCACATCAAGATTTATGGGAGAGAAAAACAAGTTTGCTTAATTCCAAGAAGACTGCTAACAGAATTGGTCATGCAAAGAGATGGTGCCAAAGGTCCTTCTGGACAGGTCATTGTAAACCTTGAACATGTTTCAGTCTGTGTTTGATTAAATTATTTTTTCTCAATCATCTGGGAATAACTGAGACAGCTTAGATGATACCTTGAAATGAAATGGCCCAATTTTCTCACTTGCTTCGTATTGACTCATCACTATCTGATTAATAGTAGGGTGGCCAATCTGCCCTGAAGATCAGGTTCACACCTGTTGTCCCTGATAACTATTTATAGTGCCCCAGTTAAGTCTCCAAAGTGTCTCAGTGTGGATGTAAATTCTTTGGCCACCCTATTAATGGAGAACTCTGTTAGTCTGAGGTATCAAAGGTAGAATTGGACAAAGAGGAAGTTGCTCCTTTAGTTGGAGGCCTTGACTCTAGCTATTTTCCATGTCTTAACAGTCAAGGAGGAGACACTTCACTCTCGGTGCCCTCCTGTTGCTTTCTGCATGGCCAGAGGGAAATTCACTGTCTTTCTCTCTATTAACTCATGGAAAAAAAATCAGTTGGTGTTCTTTATTATCATTTTGATATTTTGAACAACTCTGCAGTAGATATTAATAAGTAGGATACAAATAAAGAAACTGGGGCTCAGAGACGCTAAGTAAATTACTCAAGAGCACACAGCCAATAAGGGTCATTGTCAAACCATAACCATATGTTGTCTGACTCCAAGCTCATAGTCCTTCCACTTTGTAACATTACTTATAAGTTAGCAAGCTGCTTTCGTATCCCCAGTTCCCTTATTTTGGAACTCATTTTCTCCTGTCTAAATAATTAAGTGATGATGTAATTCTCTCCTTACCAAAGAAGATCCTGCTTGACATCTGTTTGTTGTAAAAGATCACTCTGGTCTGTGAAGTCCAGCCTGTAGATTAATGTGTTGTTTCTGATAGAAAATGAGGATTGGGTTTGTGTGAACAAATGTCTCTGTTGTAATTAATCCCAGCAATGATCTTTTGACTTAGGAACCATTAATATATAATTAGATAGGTATGACTGGAAAACATTTTAATTATTTATAATAAGGATGAGCAGGGGAGTTAGGAGTGGGGACAGGAATTAGACATCAGTGCTAACAAAGCTTTGGCTTGTGATTATTTCAGCATTGAGGCTCACAGTGCCGATGGCAATAGCAAAAAATTGGAAGCCACTTATAGTCTAGGTTATGTCCATACAGTGGAATACTATGCAGCTGTGTAATAACCAGTTATGCAGATACTTACTGATATGGAATGATAGATCTAAAGCATTGATAAGGAAAAAAGCAGTTTATAAACCATATACATTATGATACTTTTTTCTTTTATAATGCAATTCTAGAAGAACATTTCTAAACATTTCAGCTATTAAAATTAGGGGCGGGTTTCTGTGATTTTATGTGTATTTTCTAAGTTTTATACATCTAAAAAATATATACGTATAGTTTTTAAGTTAAAAATTAAGTTATATGAGAAAAAAGAAAATGGGAATTTCTCTCTCAGCCCTATCAAAAGGCCATGTATGTTACTTGGCATCAGAAAAGAAGGAAATTCTAACAATGTGGATGAGTCTTGAGGTTGTCATGCTGAGTGAAATAGGCCAGTCACAAAAGGACGATACTGTGTGATTCCACTTATATGAGGAATCTAAAAATAGTCAAACCCGTAGATGCAGAGAGTAGAATTGTGGCTGCCAAGGGCCAGAGGGAAGGGAAAAGCAGGAGTTATTGTTGAATGGGTAGTGTTTGAGTTATGCAAGGTGATTAGGCTCCAGAGGTTTATTGTACAACTATGCGCCTATAGTGAGCATTGCTGTATTGTACACTTAAATACTTGTTAAACCGGTAGATCTCATGTTAAGTGTTCTTACCATAATAATTTTTTCTTTGAGTTGGAGTCTCACTCTGTCACCCAGACTGGAGTGCACTGGCCGCTCCCGGCCACCACAGCCTCGACCTGCTAGGCTCTGGTGATCCTTCCGCCTCAGCCTTCCAAGTAGCTGGAACTACAGGCGTGCACTACCACGCCCAGCGAATTTTTGATTTATTGAAGAGATGAGGTCTTGCCAAGTTGCCCAGGTGGGTCTCGAACCCATGGGCTCGGGCAATCCACTCACCTCAGCCTCCCAAAGGCATGGGATTACAGGCTGAGCCACCGAGCCTGGCACCATAATAATTTTTAAAGCTATATATGTCTTGCCAGACAATTTCCCGGAGCTGAGTCCTCCACTATTATCTGCAGGGGACTTTCCCCCGTCCCTTCCGAGGACATGGAGACTGATGTTGTTCAGTGACTGAATGCCAGTTCCCTGTTAGAAACTGTGAGATAGACTTTGCCCTGTGAGATTTTCTTTATTATGCCTATAAACCCTGTAAAATAGGAATTAGTACTGCCCTTGTGCAGGAGAGAAACTGATTTTGAGTGTCCATGAATTTGCGATGGAAGCTCCATTCTGAAAGAGGTTCTATTCTTTTAGAAGAAAAACCTCCTCAGACCCAAGTTCAAAACTCTTTAGGAGAATAGCAACCGGTAATGGGAATTAAGTTTAAATCTGAACTCAAGATGAAAGCAAGTTGACAAATTGTCCCCCTCCTCTGATATTGGGACTATGATTCCACTGTGGCCTGAGACCATTTACACAGTAAACTCCTGAAGAAAACATTTATTGCAAAAATAAACCATTGCACCTTAAAATGAGTGATTGCTTTGGGCTATCACAGTTGTTAGCTACTATTTGCCAAGCATTTTCAGTGTGTTAGATCCCACACTGAGGACCTTGCAAACACCATCCCATTTAGTCTTTACCACTACTTTATGATGGGCACTTTTGTCTCCATTTTTGGTGACAAGGAAACTGAGGTTTGCTGGGGTAAAGAATCTTGGTCAAGGGCACACAGCTTGGAAGTGGCAGAGTTTCCAAACTCTGTGCTCTTAACCACAGTGCTGCTTTGCTTCCAGAATTGAAAGGAAAATGAAATTGAAGGAGAGGCAAGCAGGACAAACATGAGGACCTGGTGAAGACCTTGGGCCTGCTAGAGCTTTGCGTTCTACCAGTGCTTCTCATCAATTGTCGACCGTAGTCATATCCTTTCAATTCTTTTTTTTTTTTTTTTTGAGTTGAGTCTCACTCAGTCACCCAGACTGGAGTGCAGTGGCTGCTCCCGGCCACCGCAACCTTGACTGCTGGGCTCTGGTGATCCTTCTACCTCAGCCTTCCGATTAGCCGGAATTACAGGCATGCACTACCACGCCTGGCTGATTTTTAGATTTATTGTAGAGACGAGGTCTCGCTGCCCAGGTGGGTCTCGAACCCGCCGGCTCAGGCAATCCACTCACCTCAGCCTCCCAAAGGCCCGGGATTACAGGCTGAGCCACCGAGCCCTGCAGCCAGGCTCCTTTCAATTCTTTAGAGGAAGGTCAGAGGATATGTTATGGGATGGCAGGACAAAGAAAATATGGGTTTTGGATCTATACCAACTGGTTCAAATTCTGTCAGCGCCACTTACAAATTACGTGAGTTTCGGTCAGCCACGTAACTTTCTAATTGTGCTATTATCATATGCTTGTTTGGATGGCTCAGTGAGAAAATTGGTAGGAGAGTGCCTGACACAGGCTTTGGTAGATATACAGAGGGTGCCAAAAAAAAAAAAAATGGATACACATTTTAAGAGAGGAAAAAGCTATTAAAATTATAATATTCAATATGTACCAATAAGAAAAGATGAATATAAGTCACCTTTGACTTCTGCAATTACAAGAGGAGCTGAAAGTGGTTACCATCAGCATCTGGACACTTCTGATTATGGTCAATATCTCTTAACATCACTTAAAATGTGTATACAGTTTTTTTGGCACTCTGGTATTAGTCAGGCTGTGCTAAACTATTCTGCTGTAACAAATCCCCAATCATTTGTCATAATAAAATTCCATTTCTTACCCACATGAAGTCCTCTTCTAGTGTAGCAACCTCTTCCATCTTGTGCCTCTGTTGTCTGCAACATAGAGCCTTTGAGTCACCACAGCAGGGAAGAGAAAACTCAGGGAGGTACCCTAGCTCAAGTTACCTCTGCCCAGAGTGGGATACATCACTTCTGTTTACAGCTTATTGATCAGAACTAAAGACACATGCCCAAGCAATCATGAGGAAGATTGAGAGACAGAGGGGAGGGAGTCTGTGGATATTCAGGCTGAGGGGTGATCCATGGAATGAGTGTTTCCTTCTGTCCTACTTCCAAAGGTATTTTGTTGGAACTGAAATTCACATGAGTTTAGAGTGATTGTTCGGTGAGTTCTCTGGCTCTAGGCAAGTAAATTCAGTCCTTCACAGCTTTGTTTCACACTGCACATGAGGAGAAAATATAAATGAATTATTCTGATCATTTGACACACATTGCCAGTAGAAAAAATTTAGAATTAAATCAATAATAGCACCACTTTCTGGGAAACTAATTAAATGGACTGAATGTCTCCTGCAAAAAAAAAAAAGTATCTTAATATGATGTGTATACATATATTTTACGTATCAAATCACAGGTAATTAGAATTAAAATTATCCTAGTGGTTGTTTACTTGTGCATTCTTATCTCACCTTGTTCCTCAAAGATTGAAGTAGTACCTTAGAAACTACAGAATACTTCAACAATCAGTTCTTCCTGCTTCCTGTCGTCCACCTGCTAATCCATTTTCCACCCTGTCCAAGAAGAGATCTTTTTAAATGCAAATCTGATCAAGCAACTTCTACTTAAAAATAAAACAAAAACTTTCTAAGACTTTACTTTGTCTCCTAAAAATCCTTAGTCTGTCAGCACAGCCTACCCAATCTACGGTTCCAGTCTGTGAGAGCTGTGTTTTGTGTTTCAGCTAAGCTGGAACTGTGTTTCTCACACTTTTGTTTCTTGTATAATCCTGGGTCAGGTTGGCCACAGATAAATTTGCTGCAGGGGAGGCTAAGGTGGGACTCATACTATTAGATAATTTTCTAATGCAAAACTATAGGTTGGGAGCACATAAACATGTCAGATGTCCATTACTAACAGGAACAGAGTAAGAGCCATATGCCAGGCATTAGTCCACATATGAACTCATTTATTTTTGGTAGTGATCCATTGTGTCAGGCCCTATTGTTATTCTCATTTTACAGATATAGAAGCTGAGATTAAGCCCCTTTCCTAAAATGAAATCAGTAGGTGAGAGAAAGTCAGGATTTAAACCCAGGTTGTGGGACTCCACAGCCATGCTTTTAATTGTTATTATAATTATATGTTACAGAAGCTTTAATGAAGCTTCTGGGAATTTTCATTCTCCCTGAAAGAGACACAGAAAAAGGTGACCTCTTTTGTATAGATATGATAACTGGAAAAAAAAAAAAAATATATATATATATATCACCTGGCCCAGGTGATCCTTCTGCTTCAGCCTCCCAAGTAGCTGGGATTACAGGTGCATGCCACATGCCTGGATTATTTATTTTTATTTTTTATTTTTGTAGAGATGAGGTCTCACTCTGTTTCCTTGGTTGGTCTTGAACTCCTGGGCTCAAGCATTCCTCTTGCCTTGGCCTCCTGAAGTGCTGGCATTACAGACATGAGCTACTGCACCTGGCTGATAACTGGGATTTTGAACCCTTTCTTTACTAGCCTGGGGAGAAAGTAGAACCCCAGAGAGGACAAAGCAAATGGAAACTTAGAAAAATGAATAATACTCCATTTGTGCTTGTATACGTGAGTGACCAACATTTGTATGTCACTTCCCAGTTAGCTAGAACTTTCCTTGAGGTTAAAGAGTCCCATCAGGTGTGCTCCAGTACAGTCAGGATAGGAAATTTCCTACTGCAGGAACCAACGACCTCCAGTATGTTAAAACAAAAGACGTTCCTTCCTTCCTCATCCTACAGGACCCTTGTGCATTGGCTGTGGCTTTGCTCCACATTGTCTTCACTCCAGGATGCCTGGGAACATTGCTGGTCACTGCGGTAGAGAGAACAAGCAAGAAAGAGTATGCCCTGGCTCTTAAAGGTCCTGTCGGCAGTGTCATGTCCTTCAGTTAGCATCTCATTGGCCAAAGCAAGACACATGGTCAAGTATGAGTCCACAGCATGAGGAAATGTAATTGTCTCACTGGAAGGGCCACTAATCTGGGTATATAGTCAACCAGTTTACTGTGGAGACACAGATCTTTTAGCCACAGAGAGGATGAGCAGAGGCTGGGTGGTGAGAAGCCACTAGAGGTCAATTTTTATCACAAGTAACCTTTTATGTTTACTCCCAATATTATCTTTTTCTGCACCATAGGGTAAAACCAATTGGGAATCTTGACATTGGCTGCCTCTGAATTCTCCCAAGAAGTAGGGCATTGTGGCACTGTTATTTGAGGCCAAATCGAGTCAGCAGTACAAAGGCAGGACCAAAATTTGGGATCGTAGTCTCTCTGCCCAAGGTTCTGTGGCTCTAATAAGAGACATCTGAAGTAGGTCAGTGGAATCTGTGATCTGAGGAGCTGGAGCCCGGGGCCTTTAGCCCATCGACATTCTACAGCCCTTCTCCTGGCTTGGGAAGAACTGTTAGTTGACAGGTTAGTAGTGGCCACACAGGCTCAGTGATCACCAGGGAGGGTGTTGAGCACATATATATTCCAGACTGTATTTTTTCTTCTTATTAAGGCTCTGAAGACAAGAACATGACAACATTTTGGCAGCTGGGACTGTAGCCATGTGTGAGGAGAAAGTGATTTGCATGAGCAATGCAAAACCACCTGGTTTATTGCAACTGATTCTGAACAAGTTAAATGAATCAAATTCCCAGTTGGATACCAGAAGAAGCTAACTTACATGCGCGCGCACACACACACACACACACACACACACACACACACACACACACCCTGAATTTTTTTTTAACCCTAAGAAACAGCACTCCAATTCCATACAAACATGCTACTAGGGAATCTTCTGCATTCTTGCTCTTACCACCCACCCACTCCAACGCCCACCCATTGCTATCCCACACCACCCGACCCATCCTTGATTTTTCTGGTGAGTTTGTATGAATCCTCTTATCCTGGTAGGTTTATTGCTGGGATTCCTCTCGCCAACCCTGCTTCTCTACGGATACTCTCCAGAAGGAATAACCTCAGTGGGATGCAAAGGAATTGGAGGAGTGGAATTGCTTGTCCTTTAACCACCAGCCATCAGAACTCCCCACCAGGTCACCTAACTGCAGATTTCTGGGTTCCACGCTAGACATGTTACCAGAATCCCTGGAGATTCTTCTGTGTGCTGATGTTTCAAAACTACTGCCTTTGACTGCCAAAGGCTGCTCATGGCATCTGCCAGGCCCTCATAGCCCCTCAGCCTCCCAGGGCCCTTTCAAACACCAAAACAAAGATATATTTCAGCAATGCATTTCTTTGCCATCATCAGGGTTGGGTACAGGCTGGCATGGGCTGGAAGACTCAGGGTTGTTTGTTAGAGAATTGAAAAAGGAAGCATATGAAGGAGAAGGTATAAAGGGGGCCTTCTGGTGTAGAGGAAAGAGCACTAAGCAGAAGATTAAAGACCTGCTTGCAAGACTGACTTCAGCTACTCATCTTGGTAATAGTGGATTTACTTGGGCTGTCTCTCTTTGCCCATTCATTAAACAAACATAAATTAAGTGACCATGAGCCCATAGGCTGCTGAGAGATAGAGTAGTTTTGGTAGCCAGCCTTTGAGATGGCCCACAGTGATCCTGTTTCCTGATATTCACACCCACGTGTGCTTCCCCCTCACAACGAACAGGGTTAATCTGTGTAACCAATAGGATACTGCAGAAATCACAGCCTGTGACTTCCATGGCTAGGCCATAAAAGATACATGACTTCTGCCTTGCTTTCTCTTGGGTTGCTCACTCTGGGGGAAGCCGGTTTCTCTGTTGTGAGGATGCCCATGCAGTTCTGGGAGAAGCCCACGTGGAAAGCAACTGAGGCCTCTGCCAACAACCAGCACCATAATAGTGAACCTTTTTGGATCAGATCCTCCAACCCCAGCCTAGCCTTCAGATAACTGCAGCCCAGCTGGCATCCTGAGTGCAATGTTGAGAGACTCCAATCCAGAAACCCACAGCAATGCTTCTTCTGAATTCCTGAGTCACAGAAAGTACGAGATGATAAATGCTTATTATTTTAAACTATTATGTTTTGGGGTATTGTTAAGCAGTATTAGATAATGCAATAATGAATAAGACATATAAGATCTCTATCCTACCCCTGTAGATATTATGGTCTAATGGGGTAAGAATGAGGGGAAGGGCAGGCAAAAATAATTAAATCAAATGAATTGTGGTAAGGGCTATGAACGAAGCAATCAGGGTGCTGAGCTAAGACAAAATTCTGTGCTGGGTGAGCTCCTTAGATAGGGTGGGTCCCTGAGTAGCTGCTACTTAAGCAGTCACTGAAAAGTGACGGAGCCTGGAAGAGCCTGGAGGAGCCACTTGCACCCAGATAGCAGAAGCTTCCCCCTAAGTATGATGGAGCCTCCTTACCTTCAGAGAAGACTGAAGCTCTGACTTTTTTCCCCATGCTTTCAAAAAATGTGCCATAGAATTTAACAGACTTCCTGGGCTTAAATGTAGTGGATATCACCTATGCATTGACATTTTACTTCATTCCTTTAAGATGTGTTTCATTGTCCCTTGAGCTACATGCCACCCTCCAGCTTCCAGTCCAGTCTACTCTTGTTACTCTTCATCATGTGGATGAAGAAGGCGAGGGTCTCTTTCATTCACAGGCATGTTCTGAAGTGTCAGCTGACAGTGTTTGCTAACTGGCCCTTATTGAAGCCTGATCTGGTTTGCAAATTATGGTGCCCTTCATAAAGAGGTAGAGAAATACATTTCTACCTTGGTATTTGGGGGTCTCTTGACGGCAGCAGCTTACCTGGTCCTCTACCTAACACAGAAGGTCTGGCACACTCATGTGGGGTTCTGGAGGCTAAGGCTTGGGGTTGGCTCTTTATTCGAATAGCAGTGGGGAAGTCATTGAAGGATTTCAGGCAGCAGGGCAAAATGATCTCATTTATTCTTTAAAATGCTCACTCTGGCTATTCCTTGGGTCTGTGCTCTTTAAGTCTCAGGTTTCTAATTTGTAAAACAGGAGTCTGAAACAGATTTTTCCACCCTGCTTATCCCCGCAAAAGTCTCTTCTTTCCAGGTTAAACATTCCAGTTCACTTAACCGTCCTTTGCACAGTTGGGTCTCTTCTCAAGCTTGGTTGTTCTCTGCAGAATTTACATGTGGTCACACCCTCTGGATTGGGGGGACTTAGATCTTTCCATGGTGTGCACAATGTGGGACAGAACAGGACTGCCAGTCCCCTTGTGAGATCATTTCTGACATACGTTAATAATCATGATTTCACTGCAAAATCTTTTTTGCTGCCACCTCTGAAGGTGATTGTATGAAATTAAATCATTGTTTGCTACCCTGGAACTGTTTCCTCCTACCATGCATTCTCTTTACAGCTGGCAACACCAGGACAGAGGGACCAGGGGTCCACACAGGACATCGGTTCTGAGGTGAGCTTGGGGCAGGAGATGGGATTCAGGTGTCACCCCTACGAAAGTGGCAAATTCTTTTGAAAAGTGACCACAGAGACAATCTTTACATTTAGAAACAGTGAGGACTTAAATCTTAGTTCCAAACTTAGTCGTCTGAGAACAACGCTGCAGATGGGTCTGAAACCTGATGGGTAGTTCTCATACAAAGGATCAGCTCTGCCTGGAGTTCAGATAAAAGATCACACTAGCTAATTTAGATACAAATGATAACTTTCCAACTGGGGTAACAGATAAGTGCTTCCAGAAACAGCTTCTTTAGGCAATGAAACCACAAATGGCTGCCTTCAGAGAGAAGGGAGAAATGGTAGAAGACAGAGAAGAATTTAGGTCAGCCAGAATGGGGCCCCCCAAAAAGTCAAGTTCAGGAATAATTTAGTAGATAGGGATCCAAAGAATATGTGGTTTGCCTGACAAATGACATTCACTTTGAAAGTGAAAATGAAATTGGAGAAAGCAAAATTGCTGCATAATGGGTCCCGGAAATTGAAAAGATTCTAGAGGAGAAAAGAGTTGTAAAGCCTTCCTAGTTAAGCACAGAATTGGAATGTATGAATTTTGGTCCATCAAGGGTCAGGTGAAGATCACACAGATAATGGCTTAATCCCAACCAGCTCCAAAGTGACGTTCATTAGCGGAGCATCTCAAGCTCTTGACAAGCGTGCCTGCCCAGACTCACGCTGCCTTCTCTCCGAATCGCTCATTCTGGGTGGAACTCTTTAACAGAATAAGACCACTTAATTTTACAGTTAAGCCTAGGAAAGATGGAAAAAGACTTTTACCCTGAATGTCAAGGGGCCTTGAAAGAGCTGGGGAGGAGAATGGGAGTGGGGAGGCGATGCACATTGAAACTGAAGAAGCACCGAGGGGCTGGCAGCGTCTCACCCGCACAAAATAATGATCCTTGGCCACCTAGCAAAAGGCACATGGACTTCTGCCTGGGGACATCTGGGCTTCATTCCTGCTCTAATGAACGACTCTCTGTGAGACTGTTAGACGAGTCACTTCATCTCTGTGAGACTCATTTTATCCACTCCCAGGACAAGTATAATCATATCTATTGACTCCTTTCTACTTCAAAGAGATAAAGGTTTGTATGGTGCTTTCATCAACAGCAGCTTCTCGTTTAACCCTCAAAATAATTCTATAATGTGGCATGATTGGTTCCATTTTATAGATGAGGAAACTGAGGCACAGAAATGTTGAATGACATGCCCAAGATAAGTCCTAAATGGAAGAATCAAAACCGGAACACAAATAACCTAGTTTCAAATATAGGACTCTTTCCATGACCCCATAGACATCGACTGAATGAGAAAGAAAACGATGAGTGCTTTGGGGCTATAGCACACTGGGGCAAAGAGCATGGGTTTTGGGATACGGTTAATTTGGGTTCAAATTCTGGCTTTGTCATTTTCTAGAGGTGTCACTTTGTCACACAAACCTTACAGTCCTTGTTTGAAAAATGTGGATAAAATCGGCCTTTCAGCTATGAGGCTATTGTAGGTTCACTGTCCACAGAATGTTTGGAGCCTCATACAGCAAGCACTCAGTGACTGGAAACTTACTGTCATCGCCAGCCATAGGAATGTGTTGCCAGAAAGCTTGATGCCTGATGGAAGTGTTTAGGAGGGATGGTTCTGATGTCAGAGGACATGGGTTTAAAGTCTGACTTTGTTGCTTATTAGATGAGTGACTGCAAGAAAATTATTTTACTTTTCTAAGCCTCAGTTTCCTCATCTGTAGAATCAGATCAATAACAGTACATGTCTCTTATTGCTGTGAGAATTAAATGAGATACTTGGAGGAATGCCTGGCACATAGTGGGTACACCAGAATTATTGTCCATTATAGTGTTGCTGTATTGAGGCTTTATTTATTTATTTATTTATTCATTCACACTCAAGGAGTAGACCCAGGGCCTTATAGAAGCAAACAGTTCCAGAAACAGAATAGCACTTCCCCGTTAAGTGAGTCCAGGGTGAAACATGGGGTTCTTGGGGCTCGAAGATTACATTCCTCAGTTCCCTAGACCTGAAGCCACATACGCATTTTGGAATCATCTTGA
The DNA here is from genome assembly GCF_000164805.1 of Carlito syrichta. Classification (NCBI taxonomy): domain Eukaryota; kingdom Metazoa; phylum Chordata; class Mammalia; order Primates; family Tarsiidae; genus Carlito; species Carlito syrichta. Next base: position 88,287 of record NW_007249781.1, read on the forward strand.
TCTCAGCATTGTTTATTCTGTCTATCATGCTTTGCAGCGAATCCTTTCTCATTATTCTTTATAATGGCTGCTTGAGATTCTTGCCATTCCATATGAGTTTGAATGTTCATTTCAATCCATTAACTTATTCACTCATTCCCTCCTTTTCATATAGCATTCACTTATTTACCTGTGTTCTTGCTCTTCCTTCTATTCCACAGATAATTGTTATGTATATCCTAGGTGTCAGATCATGTTTATTGGGAGTATAGCAATGAATCAGGTGTGGTCATGCCACCCCAGAGCCTACAGTGTGTTGGGGGACATGAGATGTGTGTATAAATTCCAAAGGTCAAGGGAGGGTGAGGTAAGGGTCACCGTAGAGGGCTGGTTAAAGTGAAGAAGCACAGGGAGACAGCTCACAGCCATCTGGAATGGAATCATGAGGGAGGGACATTGAACTGGATCTGGGTGGGAAAAGGATTCTCCAAGTAAGGTTGCAGCACAGCCAAAAGACTTGAGGGGCTTAGGAAAAATGTGTTGCCCAACCTTCTTGGTGAAAGGATGCCCACCTGGCTGCCTGGGATCTGGGTATGTGGATATGTGGGAAGAGAGAGGGGTCAGTGTGTAGGGAGTTACAAGGAGCACAGAGTCCAGGAGTAAGACAGACACAGGTTCATGTCCTAACTCCACTTGACACTAACTGATGGCTTCACTTCTTGGCTAATATGGGGATAATACAACCTTTCTCTTGGGACAGTTATGGGAACTCAGAGGAAATAATATATGTAAAAAAAAATCTTCCTATAGGTTGCAGATCTTGCACTGGAATAGAAGGCAGGACGTCCAATTTTGTTGCCAGCCAATAATTTCATCAGGAATGGCGGTAAGAGCCATCTGAGAGCTGATCCCCATAGGATCTCCTCTTACTTTTCCTGTGGGTAGTGAACCTGTCATTCAGCGTGCACATTGATGGAAACTCTAAATGGTAGACTAAGCTTTGGGGATGACAACTGATTTTTCTTCTGTGTCCTCTTCTTTCTCTTTAACCATATAGGCAGGGAGGAAGAGGTTCTGTGTCTTCTCGCCTCAGAGGAGGTTTGTGATAGAGTAGAAAGCAGGAGTTGCCTGCAAAATCAGGTAGAGGCAACATGAGAAGTGAATGCAGCTCACTAGTTCTAGTAGGCATCAGATGAGAAGGGTTGCATGGGTTCTGTCTTGATAAATACTACTTTGTTTCAGAAGCAGTAGAAACAACGGACTCAAAGGGACTATGTGAGCATCTCAGATGACCAATATAATCCAACAATTAATGATTTCAGGTGAGGGAGACCCTCAATTCCGTGGCATTAACTAAGATCCCAGTACTTTGCCTACCCTGGGAGAAAGTCCCGGAAAGATTGAGGTTGGATTCTCCACAGCTTGGAGGAATGGGAGCTTCAAAATATGCTATTACTTACACCCTGCAATATAAAATCAAGTCATACCCCCTCAGGTATAATAATAGGTCCTACATGTTTTCAGTCAGTTTTACTTAGAGATGTGTCCAGGGACATTTCATGTGCACAATCTGTTAAACTGGATATTTCCTCAAAAGCAAAGTGCGTTGTTTCATATGTAGCTCTCCCACTATGACATCACAGCAGGAATAGTCACTGCAGCCTGCACTCACGAAAGTGTCATCATTGCTTGACATTTGTACAATCAGACAATGAAGAAATCCATCCAGTCGGGACTCAACTGGACTGGCCAGCCACACACAGAGGCTGCTCTCAGAGTTCTCTCAGACCGGCCTGTCTTGGGAGTTGGTGTGGCACTTCCAGCATCTCATCATGCAGAATCTTGCTTTGCCTATTTTCATAGCCTTTTCTTCCATCCAGGAACTCAAATATTCTTCAGACAGATGACACAATCTGCTCCGGTCAACGTCTACTTCTAAAATTTTGACCTTGGCCTTGAATCAGCAACAGCCGCTTGAATTACCTGTGACTAGTATGGAATACAAAAATAATAATGCTATCATCATTATAGAAATGTCTGCGGTAGGACATAGGCAGAACATGTGAATCCGCTTATTCAAAGAGACAGAAGTAGAGAAGGGAAGGTTGACCTTGCTAATGTATAACTTTTCTGTAGGTCTTCTTTTCTCTAGCTACTTTTGATTTCTATTTATGAACATAAAGTGCTCTTTGCTTTTCACAAGTCACATCTGGTAAGTGGGCAGGATGGAGGTGGGTAGTGTTGTTGATGAAGTTGTCCAAGCTTATCTCTTTTTAACCCCATCCCAGAGCTCAGTAAACAGGCCTTCAAAATATATATTTCCAAACTGCACAGAACTTAAAAATAATGAGCTTCATTGGTGTAGTTCAACGACATGGGCTTCTATCTAGTTAAATGCCAGGAATCATTTCTCAATTTCTATTTCTTTATCTTTGCCAAACCCTAGAGGTTTCTACCTCCCAGTAAATTTCTTAATAACAACTTACCTTCTGTCCTGGCTGAAAATACTTCCTTTTCCAGGTTAAAATTTCTTCACCCTTATGTTCACCTACTGTAAAGCTAACTGTTGCAGTCTATCCCACAGCAGGCCCAGTCTTTGCTTAGCCAATCTCAACTACAGATGGAAAAACACTAGGTCAGATCATGGCCTAGTCTCTCACAGGCCAAGCCTCAGTCAGATGGATAGTGAGGCCACAAGTGAGATGGGACAGAGTGGATGTGAGGGGGAAGAGGGTCTTGAGCATGTTGAGCCCCACCATCCAGGTGAGGTTTCTAGGGTCTTACACTGTTGCTCAGGCTGGAGTGCTGTGTCATGATCATGGCTCATCACAGCCTCCAACTCTTGGACTCAAGCAATCCTACTGCACCCGCCTCTGGAGTAGCTGGGACTACAGGCATGCACCACCATGCCTTGGGTACTTCCTTTGATTTTTTGAGGAGACAAGTTCTCGCTATGTTGCCTAGGCTGGTCTCAAACTCCTGGGCTTAAGTAATCCTCCCTCCTCTGCCTCCCAAAGTGCTGGGATTACAGGCATGAGCCACTGTGCCCAGCCTTGGCTAGAGATATTGATGAGATAGTTATGATATGGGCATAGATACGGTAGAAGTCACATGAGTAGGTACCACGACTCAATAAGTGGGTGCACAGTGAGATAAGAAGGAGATCCAGGACAAATCCTCCAGGAACATCAATATTTAAAGAATGAATAAAGGTAAAGGATCCTGGGAAAGCTACCTGCAAGGATGAATGTAGAGAGAAGAGAAAAATCCAAGCTGGGTGCTAGCTTAGAAGATGAGGAGGGTTCCAAGTAGAAGCGTATGGCCAAACTTGCCAAATGCTTCAGATACATCAACAACGGTTAAGAATTAAAACTTCACTGGGTCTGACATAGGGTGTAACATTAAAAGTGGAGTGACAGAAGAAAAAGACAGGTTGCTGAAGTGTGCATTATTGTTAAGAAGATGGTGGTAGGATGCAAGAGTTGAAGGGACTACCTTTGAAAAGAAGTGTTTCTTCCTAAAAGTCCACAAGAGAAGAAATAATAGTAGATGAACATATAGTGAATTTTGAAAGCGAATGGCCAGGTTAGAAGCTGGAGGGAATTTGGAGGTAATTTATATGTGGTGGCCTTTACTATGTGAACTGAGAGATCAGTGGGCTAATGGAAGAACAGAACCTGAGAATGGTGGTAGTTGGCATCAAGACTGTGAGGAATGAAAGAGGAGAAAGAATACAAGATTGTGGTCAGACGGACAATTTTTCAAGATCAAGACTCTAGAGGTAGCTGCTGGCAGGGGCTGACTATAGCCATAAATTTGAGTTCCGGGAATGGGAGAGAAGGCTATGAGACTAGGTAAAGCAAGATTCTGGAAGATGAGATGCTGGAAGGATCTTTCAACAGATCTCGAGGGCATCTGAGATGGCAGCAGGGGTTGGGGGTGGAGAAGAAGATTGTGAACTGACGCCAACACTCAGCAAATGTTGAATGAGTATCTACTTTGTGCCAGGCACTGGATGCCATGGTCCCCAGTAAACACAGGGGATGAATTTAAATCCAGTTAATGTGTGAGAGGGCTGAGGAGTAGGAGACAATGATACAGCCTCATATTGTGACTAATGGTGACAGGAGAGTCTTCGAAGCCCATGGGAGTAGACATTTCTATGATTGGCAATGGGGCCTAGGAGAATGCAAACCCCCTGGGTTGTGGGCTGTGCGTTTTAAAGCACGGAGGTGAGGACTGTGGGCAGAGGAGCAGCCTCCCCTGAAGGAAGCTGCAGAGAAACAGAATCATTAGGGACGCACCACGTGCCTAGCCATGTGTTAACCGCTTGAATAACGACAGCGTTTGGCCCTGCTCTGAGGGTCCTTGGAACCTTTTTGAGCACCCATCTGTGCTGCCAGATCTTGAAGGGTTTACTGTTTCTCTCTGCTCTGTTGGCTAAGCCCTGCTCACACAGGGATAATGAAGGTCTCATTTGCCTCCGACAATATGGTGCCTTTCTGCATAATTTACATGTTTTCTTCAAGGCTCAGACACTAAGTAATGAGGTAACAAATTCTGGTGCAGGGTCTTGCTACTGAGACATGGAAACCCAGACTCTGTGCCTTTATTCTTCTGTGGCATCTTCCAGGGCAAGTCTGTAGCCTGGAAAGTTGTCTCTGTCTTGGTCTTGGCAGGAACCTATTACAGAGAGGACTTGGACTTCTCAGGGTGACTGGAGGCATCTAAGTGCTAGCTCTATGTCACTGTCACCTCCTGAAATTCAGCTGCAGTCAGTAGATTTATAAATACTTCTCTGAGATTGGATTTTGTTTCCAATTTGTAAGAACATTAACCACCACTTATTGAGCACTTACATGTGTCAGCCATTGTGCTGAGGATTTACATAAACTATTTTTTAAAAATCTGCACAGCAATCAACAAAATAGGTGCTTACTTGCCCTTCCTCCCTTCCTCCCTCCCTTCCATCCTTCTTTCCCTCCCTCCTTTCCACCCTCTCTGCCCTCCTTCCTTTTCTCATTCCCTCCCTCCCTTCTTCCTTCCCTCCCTCCTTCTCTCCCTCCCTTTATTCCCTCCCTCTCTCCCTTCTTTATCCCCCTTCCTCCTTATTTTAAGGAGGTAACTGAGACTTAGGGAAAAATCAGTTTTTTTTTGCGGACACAGCTCCTGATAAAGATAAGATTCACGAATTACAATCACCTTTGCCCTAAATCCAGAGCCTGCCCTCCTAGCTACTCCCACATCACTCCTTAGGTCTTTTATCTCATCCATCCTCTGGATTCATTCTGTAAGTGTACGAATAGTGTTTCAGGACTTACACATTTATTCATCTGACAGTCTTTCACTGAATATCAACTCTGTGCTGGACCCCATGGGTAGGACTCTCAAGGAGTTTAGGATTGATAGAGTGTAAAACAAGGTAAAGGGAGAAGGTCTTGAGGGTAGGGATAGAGACAGGAGCCATCTTAGATCACAAAGAGCTGTGTCCACACTCAGTAGTTCGGACTTTCTTCCACAGGTGATGGAGAGATGCTTGAGAACTTTAAACAGTGGAGAGACTAGTATGCAAACAAATATTCACCGCCCATCCCCTGTGTGTCAGGTATTCAAGAGGGTGGCAGTGCAGGGAGCAGGGTGAGGCAAGCCAGGCATCAAGTATGCAGAAATTAAGAACTCTCAGTGCATCCTTAAACTTTATACCCTCAGCACATGGCTTGCTTTACTCTAGTCCAGGCCCTGGAGTGTGCTATGCAGGAGTAAAGGGGGAATACCACGTGAACTTCCACCCTTAAAGCATGATGAACTTTGGGGAGAGGAGTGGGTAGAGTTATAATTACCGACTTATACAAGGAGTGATTTTAAAGTATTAGATATTATCGACGTTCCTACTGGAGAAGTTGAGAACCTAACCATCTATGACCTTCCACCATCCTCTCAACTGAACTCAATGTCAGATATTTCTAACAGCATTTTGAAAGTCTTCTCAAGTGCGTGATGGGGTTTTACTAATTCCATTTAGTTTTTGCTGTTGACTAGGTAACAGCTTCTGGTACACCAGGTCGGGAAGCTGGTTCTGAGAACTCCTACAATATAGGTTCAGCTTTGGTCACCAGGACCCACCAGGACTCAAAGTCAAGCTAGATAAGAGCTCAATTGCTTGGGATGAAAGTAGGACAGCAGAGCAGCCTCTATATTTTTCTAACTTTTAGAATCCAAGATTGGGAATCCTTCAGATCTTTCCAGTCTTTTGACTCTGACTCTGACAGTCCAAAAACTAGTTCATCGCCCTTTACGAATTACAATCACCTTTGCCCTAAATAAAGAGCAGCTATCATTCCGGGTCACTTCTGCCTGCAACTTTTCAACCTCAATAATTCCTAATGGTTTAGACTTGTGTTATTAATATGTAGTGGGGATTAAGTGGCTAAAGAGTAAAACTGCAATGAGGTATCATGTTGCTAGAGGTGAGGGAACACTGTTGGCATAACACAGGACATGACTGCAGATTAAAATGCGAAATGGTCCATGCAGACCCTTCTTTGTCAAGGGCGAGGCAGACATGGAAAATGCTCGCTACTGAAAAGAGTCATTGACCAATCCATCGTGGATGCTTGGAGAATGCTTGCTTACACTGGGGCATCAAATGCGGGGGGCTTGGGATTCTCTTAGGAAGGCAGAAGACATCTGCTTTCAGTTTTGATTGTCAACTAGACGATAAAAAGCAGCTCAATTCAGTGGAAAGGGCCTGGCCCGAGAGATGAGAGACTTGTTTTGAGTCCCGCTCTTGCTACTGACCCAGGGCAAGTAACATGGCTTCTCAGGCGCCTGATTTTTCTTCACTTCCAAATGACTAGATGATCATTCATGGTGCTTTCAGATCACAGACTTCTTGTTCTATGAATGCCCAGGAAAAAAGAACACATCACCCCATCTTCCTTATACAGGATGAACTGCAGTGCTGTAGTTCTTTGGAGACAGATGGTAGGCAGGTATCTGTTTCCATATTTGGTAGGAGGTAAGAGGAGAAGGGAAAGGAAATAATGAAGTGTGAGCCAACCCACTCAGGTAGGCCGGCTCCCCACCCAGCCCCTCTCTCCCACTATTCAAGGTGTATGACTGGTCATTGGACCCCTCAGCATCTGGTCCCTGACCCACCCTCTTCAATTCAGTGTACTATTTTTAGGGTTCTTCCCCGGGGGAGCCTCTGGGCCTATCTTTTTGGGGATTCTCTATTTTTGATGAGGCTTTCAGTTGTTGCTGTTACAGTCCTCAGCCCTAGAGGTCCTCATTGAAGCCAACCAAGCATGCCACACTTCAAAAGGAATGTTGCCATATGTGAGACAACGAACACTGAAAAATCTCTCTTTGGGCACAGCTTCTGTCCTTCTACTTTCCTCCCAGAGCCTGCTGTGTAGAGTAACGGACAGAGCAGAGGCTTTGGAGTATGGCAGAGGTATGGGATCCTGGGCAGGGGCCTTCCTCCTGAGCCTCCATGTCCTGGTTTGTGTAGTGAAAGTAGCAGCATGCCCCTCAAGAGTCGATGAGAGAATTAAAAGGGAAGCATGAGAAACACCCAAGGACTTGGAAAGAATGTGTGGGCCCCCTCCTGTCTCTCTTGCAGGTGCTACTCAGTTGAGTGTTCACATCTCTTCCATCCTAGATGATAAATCAGTCCTGGGAACTCCTTCCTTCTGCTGAATTTGGATTAGGCATGGACAGGTGACTTCATTCTGGCTAATGAGACATGAGAGGGAGTCTGCTGGGGGGGATGGGGGACCTTTGGAAACTCTCTGAAGTGACTTCTATAATTCTTGTAGCTATGTTGCTACTGGCCTGAGGATAAAGCTGATGTATGGAAAGGGCCAGAACCCATAGGTTGTAAGAGAGGTGGAGTCAGAACCCTCGTCTGACTTCTGATGTGGGTTAACACATACCTAAGTCTTTATTATTTAAACAAATTTGATTTAGGGATTTCTGCTCCTTGAGGCTGAAAGCATCCAAATTGTTAAGCCTCCCCTTATGGGCTCCTATTCTTTGTCATCAATTCTTCCTGTTCTCATGGTTCATCCTCAGTTTCCTTCTGCCATTCTTGATTTATAGCTCAGCTGGGGCTCCAGAGTAAGCCATTCCAGCAGTAGGTTACTCCTTGCCAATCCATATGCCATTGACATTTGGCCATTTCTGCCTAAACAAGTCCTGGTATTGTTCATTTGCCCCCAGTTTTCAGGGCTGCAGAGTATTGCTGGAGAAGAATGCAATCATGCCTGGTGGCCATATTATAAGTCCATGCTTCCTTTTCTTGCTGGAGCCTTAGCTTCTGTTCCAGTCAACTTGGCTTCCTTGCTATTTCCTACTTCATGCAATTACTCGTGGAGGAGTTGCTGCCAGTGGGTGTGTCCTCTTACTCTCTCTCCCCTAGAACAATCTTCCCAGGCCAGTCCCAAACTCTACCTCCTGTGAACTGCTATAACTCCACATCTCTTTTCAAATCCAGGTCAACCTCCTGACATGGGTATTTGCCCATTTCTTGTCTATTCCCTAGTGGACACTGATTCACTTAGACATGACTTGTTAAATATGAAGAGTCACATAAACATACACTAAGAAGGAAGCAAAGGGTACAGGTTTTCAATCAGACAGACTTCAGTCTGAAAATGGGCTGTGCCAGTTAATAGCCAGGGGAAACAGGGAAAATGATTAAACTCTGTGCTACAATTTGTATCTGAAGATGTAACTAATAGTACCTACCTAAGATGGTTGGGAGGTTTATATGAGATAATTGTATTGAAATATATGCAAATATTAGACACGTAGTAGGCCCTCAATATGACTTTTTTTCTTCCATTTTACCATATATCTGAAAGAACACACCTTTCTTTCTGTTGGCCAAATTGTGTGTGTGTGTGTGTGTGTGTGTGTGTGTGTGTATGTGTGTGTGTGTGTGTGTGTACACAAAACCTTTCTCCATGAATATCAAGTAATCTATAATATAAAACTAAAATCAATTTGGCAACATTCAAGTACATATCACTGCTTGTTCCTCCCTTTACCCATCCAATGAGGTTGACGTACAGACATGAACTCAACACTCAATGCACACCGTCTGTCGGCCAGTGCTGGGCTACACAAAACGGTGGGCAGATGGACTGACTACGGAGCTAGTCTTTTGTCCTAAGAGTTCTCATCACTATGTCTTAAACGTGTGGGGCACTTCACAGAGAGCAAATACTTGGGCATGGCAGATTGCCTCATTCAGATGTTTACTCCTTCCTCCCCAGCAATAAAAGCAGAGGAAGGACTGTGCAATTTTGAGGCCTTCCTGTTACTGTCCTGGAGTGGAGATCAACCTTTTGTGGGCATAATAATGAGTTGGGGGTTTTCTCTATGGGCAGGTTTCTAGCCTCACCCCTAGAGGTTCTGCTTGGGTAGGCATGGGAATGACTCAAGACTGCATCTTTAACAAGCATCCACTGTGATTCTGATTTAGGTGAGAAACCCTGAGTGCTGCGTTGTGAGTGGTGGCACATTATGACATTTCAAATGGGCATGGCTAACAACCAAGGCCATTCACTGAATCTCACCAGATGAACCTCAGAGTCCTTCAACTAATGTGGGAACCATGGATCTGATGCCAGAGGAGGCATTCCTGGGGCAGAGGAGGTTTCAAGAGAGAACAGGTTGAACATTAACAAGGAAGAGCTTTGGCACTGGTCCAAGAAACAGGAGAAGCTAAATCTCTGGATCTGTCTTGGAGATCAGAATTGCCTGGGGAACATTTGGAGGTGAGATGGGCAGGTAAGCTTGGTGAAGAAAACGAACCACCAAGGCAAGGAGCCTGGACTATGGAAACTTGATCGATTTTCTAGGTCAAATAAAAGATTTATTTGTTCATTTCCTTTTTGACCTCCATTATTATTTTATATAGTTTCTGTTGCAAATATCAACTCAGTTTGAAGAATGAGCTCTGGGTAAAGTTAGTTACCAGAAGATGGGAATTAAATAATGACCATCCATTTATTTTATTTAATTCCTTCAAGATCCAGGAACTTTATATACATTATCTATGATTTTCACAGGCACATGATAAGACATGTGTCAATTGTCTGTTTTTTGAATGAGGAGCTGAAGTTTCAGGGAGGTTAGGCAATTTTCCTAGTAGCACACAGCAAAGAAGATACAACTACAGGGTGAGCCCTTCTTCCTGGAGATTCTCTTTGTGCCTCCTCATACCCATGGGAGGACTTTATCCTTCAGTAACCAGTAAAAAGACCTCTTAGGACCCACCAATCCAGCCTTATCAGACACCCGGCAGAGAAAGTGATTTCTGAAGCCGGAGAAAACCCTGGGAAGATTGCTCAGTTCCTGCGCAAGCTGCTTCCCAGCTGGGGATAACAGTTAATCTTGAAAATCAATTCAGTGCCTGCTCTTGCTGCAGACACTCCCCAGGGCAGGCCACGTCTCCTCTCACTGCTGTTTTTTTTTTTTTTTTTTTGAGTTGGAGTCTCACTCTGTCGCCCAGACTGGAGTGCAGTGGCTGCTCCCGGCCACCGCAGCCTTGACCTGCTGGGCTCCAGTGATCCTTCCGCCTCAGCCTTCCAAATAGCCGGAATTACAGGCATGCGCTACCACGCCCGGCTGATTTTTTGATTTATTGTAGAGATGAGATCTTGCAACAGCACAGAGAGTGGGGAATTGAGCAGGATAAGACATGCAGTAGCTGCCAGTGTGAGGAGGTCAGGGGCAACTGTGTGCTGGGCCTTAGAGCACCCACTCTGGGGCTGATAGGTGGCTTCTTCAGCCTCAGGGGCACACAGGGTATGGGTGGGCAAGAAGTGATTCTGGCCTTTTCAGCCTGATAATGAGCAGAATCAGCACATGTAGGCAACCTCCATCTCTCTCACAGCCTGGGCATGGGCCTCTTTGGCTTTGTGGCAAGGTTGTTCTTCTCTGAATACTTTCTGGACTATGGCCCTGTGTCTTCTGAGAGCTCTCCAAAAGTGGGCACGGCTTACCTGAGGGTGACGACTCAGCAGGGAGCCCAGGACCCTCTGTATGTGTCTGCAAGTTTCGACATCTCATATTTGTGTTTCCTCAAGGCTGCAATTATGCCATACTGCTCCAAGATTGGCAGACTGTGCCAGAATATTCTAGAATCTTCTTCCAGATTCTAGAAGAGAGGCAGGAAATGCCACTTTGAGAGAGAATCAGTTCTGCTTTCAAAAAAGGTGAGATGAAAGGCCAATGGCATCCCTCAGTGGCAGTATTACTTTATAAAACTGTGATGTACATCTTAGAGAATTTCACCCATGAGATCACAGCTCGGGGGGGTAGACAGGGCTGAAACTCTTGTCCCCATTTTACAGAAAAGAAAACTGAAGCTCAGAGACTTTCACAAGGCTTGGAATGACAGAAGGCAAATTCAAATACAGATCTTCACAGTTATGAATATCTGGTTTTTTGTTTGTTTTTACTATTACCCCTTGCTAACATGATGTGTATATCTGAGACTATCTTCTTTTCTGAGAATATTGTCTGCTTTAGAGTAATTATGAAAATAATAATGTATATACGGGAGGGCAGTGAGGAGTCATGGAGACAACAGATGTGAAAGTGCATTGTAAAACAACTGGGCCATGCAAGGGAACGGAATACTCATATCACCCACACTTTGCCCCTCATCTCCCCTTCAAATGTTCCTCAGCAATGACTTTTCTTCCTCTCTTGCCTACCTGGCTTCATCTTGTGAGTGAATACAATGAGAACGAAAACCCTGGGGTTGTGCAGTGGTGAGTACTGTCACTATTTTATAGATAAGTAAACTGAGGCTCAGAGGGATGACTTTCTGCTGTGGATAAGCATGGAGGTGCTCTGTTCCTCTTGCTGTGACCGCAGAGTACTGGGACAGCAGCTCACCTACTGGACGTGTTCCTGTCCACCCTGCTTGGTCTCTCTGTATGGTGACCTCAAGGCTCTCAGAACCCACGTGGTGCAGGGAAAGCCCATGCACACATCAAGGTACTGTCATACCTCATTTACACACATCCCCATCCCCCAATGACTCTAGGGTGGGGAGGAGTCTTCTTCCCAGTTGAGGCCCAGGAATGAGGTTGTGTGAGGGTTGCTTCCTCAAGCCACACCATAGGGGGCTTCCAAAATGTCTTCAATTCAGTGGGCAACAGCAATGGCCAATGGAACCCTGGCACCCTTCCCCCAACAGTCCATAGGGAGAAGGACATTTTCTCAAGTCCAATTTTCCTGGGGCTTTTAGCCATCGAGGGGAAAAAAAAGCCACCCAGTTCCCCCCTTCTAAGAATCAGGAATTGTGGAGAGAACTGAGCACTAGGGTCAAAGACTGGAAATCTGAGCTTTAGGAATGAGCGCAATTTCCAGAGAGAGTCTGCATGTGGTTGAATTTCAGTTCTGCTATTTCTTAAATGTGCAATTTTGGACAATTCACTTGATTTCTCCGAGCCTCAGTTATCTCATCTGAAAAATTGGTGTTCATCTATTAATCCAAAAGGTTTATGATGAGAGAGCCAGTGATGCTCTAGGTCTGGGGAATCCAGAAGCAAATAAGACAGTTGAAGTCTCAATGGCTGTTACAGATTCAAGGGGCCAATAGCTAGTGAAGGAAGTAGATGGCAAATAACTACACAAAACATTTTACACAGGGATGTGTATGTAAAAAAAAAAGTCGCATATGGTGATGACTGGGGGGACCTTTAGATTGGGAGAGTTAGGGATGGTGTCTCTGAAAAGATGACATTTGAATGAGATTGAAATGACAAGAGTGAACTACCATGCTAAGACCTGAAGTTGGGCAGTGAAGAAATGGAACAAGATTTCAGGTAGATGCGGAAGCCTGGCACCGACCCTGAAGGAGGGGCAAGTATGATGAACTCATGGGGTTGCAGAGTTGAAAGGTGGCCAGGTGACTGGAGAGAAGCTGCAAGAAATGGGACAAGTGGTAGGGGAGGTCAGAGAGTGCCACAGGGTCAGATCCTGTTGGGTCTCAAGGTCATGATAAGGAATGCAATGTCACTGCAGTGGGGTGGAAAACCACTGGTGGGATGTAAGCAAAAGATCAACAGGACCTCAATCGTATCTGTAAAATATGTGCCAGGCTGCTAGTGAGGAAGAAATAAAGCTGGAGAAGCCAAGAGTAGAGTAAGGAGATAGTTTGTGGTTATTGCCGTGGTTCAGGCAATCGACTACGGAGGCTTGGATTATTGTGGAAATAAAGAAAAGAGCACAGATGTGGGATGTCTTTTGTGGGTAGGGCTGGAAGAACATTATGAGGGATTATATGAGGTGGTGTGGGAAAGGGAGAATCCAAGATGGCGCCTGGTTTTAGGAATGACCGTCCAGCCATCTGGTGAGGGTTGACCTAGATAACAGATGAGCAGTACATAACGGAGCACCAGAAACTTAGAAAAGGATCCAAGCATTTGTATTATATTCATTATTCCTAGTACCAACTCTGTGACTCGTGTTCAGTTGAACTTTGGGTGCATCGCTCTCTGGTCCTCAATTTCCTCATGTATATAGTATGGCAGGACAGATATGCATTCATCCATTTGACAAATATTTCTCAGACATTCGTAATGCGTGAGGCTCTATGCTGACTACCAGAGACATGGGGTAAAGAAGACCAAATAGGATCTGTCCTTGTAGTGCTTATAGGAAAGTGGAGAGATATTATTGAACAGGTAGTTCCCTCCTGGAGAAGGTGAGAAGGAGCTGATGGCTGGAAGATCTTGTTCAAGTATATGTCCAGGGAAGACTTCCTGAATGGGATGATGTGTAAATGGGGGTCACTAGGATGAGTAGTGAGGAATGGTAGATGGGTGGATTGGGTAGGTAGGTGGGTTGGGTAGGGTAAGCAAGGAAAGGAGGGTATCAGACAGGAGTAGCAGCATGAGTGAACTGCTTGAGGTATGAAAGAGGATAGCTTGTCCAATGCTCACATGTCCAAGTGTTGAGCTGCCCAAACACTCCATCTCATGCTTGGGAGACCATGGAAAGAGAGGTTGCCAGGACTCATCAAATGCAGATGGGGCATTTTAAAATTATCTGGAGGGACCAAAGATTTGCTCACATCTTTTAGAAGGTTAGTAACCAACAGTAAATGCTTGTGGTCCTTTTGAGAGGGTCTGGCCTCTAGTTATGTGTTGCTTAACTTTTTGACTAAGATAATTTATCAGTGGTTCTTCCATACAGCTGCATATCAGCCTCACTAAGAGAAACCTTAGAGAAAGAGCCAGTTTCCAGGTTCCACTTCTGAATTTTGATTTTTATGTTTCTCTACAGCTGTTCCTGATGTTCAGCCAAGGTTGGATGCTGCTTAATTAAGGGAATACTCATCACTGGTTCTGCAACACATCTGAGTTCTATTCCTGTGTGCAAGTGACTCACTAAAAAGGTGCTAGTCTCTTCTATCCTAGCTTTCAAATGGACAAAAGGCTTAGAACTGTGCTTTACTATCTTGCCCTCGATCTTTACTGAGGACAGATATGAGAAACAGTTATCTTAAAAAATTTCTGTATTTACCATAGAACTATTTTTGAAGCTATTACAGTGTTCACTGTGATCAATTTACTTCAATTAAACAACTGGTATGCCATCCCCCAGATAGTGTGCATTTTTTTCCTTGGCTGCTAGGAAGCTCAAAGTCAGATCTGAAGTTCGCCTCTCGTAACCATATTAAACCATATAGACAGCATATTGGCATATCACTCTTCTGTTGGTTTAATTGCACATATTTAGTTTGATGTATTGTCAAGTATTCGTGAAGAGTCCACTGTTTCTAAATCTGAATGGAGGCTCTTCACCAGCACCAGCCTGCCAGTTACTGGAGTCCATGAACGAATAACAAAGACCAGAGTCATCACTGTTGCACATGCAGCACACACTCTGAAACCAAACCACTAGGCACTTGGGAATAGAGCATTTGTTGGAATCACATGCAATTAGGCCAAAGGTAAAAGTGTCTTTCTCATGATTCCATCAAGAAAGAAGTTTCTGATCTGAGTCAGAGTTTGTCTCATGGATGTTTCTTTAAAAATTATAGCAAGACCCGGAAGAACTCAAATCACTCTATAAAAAAGATACCTGCACATGTATGTTTATCGCAGCATTGTTCACAGTAGCAAGAACATGGAACCAACTGTGCTGCCCATCAAAAGAGGACTGGATAAAAAAATGTGGTATGGATACACAATGGAATATTATGCAGCCATAAAGAAGAATAAAATCATAAGCTTCATGGCAACCTGAATGGACTTAGAGTCTATAATAGTGAGTGATCTTTCATAGAAACAAAGAATTGAGTATCACATGTTCTCACTCATAAGCAGACTTGAACAATTATTGTAATACTATAAGAAAAGGATTAGCAGTAGTGGGAAACTGCTGGGAAGGGGGCAGGGAAGCGGGATTGGCAGTAGTGGGAATGGGGAGGCATACCTCATCAAGAGTACCTGCATAATACATATTTGTATACCTAACCCCAAATTGTAACCCACATCTTTAAAATAAAAAAATTAGAAATTTATAAAAAATAAATAAAAATATAGTCCCAGAAGAAAAAAATTATAGCAAGAAGGTGTACACAGTGTGCAAGCCTTTCTCTCTCCTTTGCTTATCACAGCAACCCCCAGAAACAGGTATCACTAAAAGCTCTTTCACAGAGGGGGAAACTGAGGCCCAGAAGGTGTCAATGGATGATCCAATGCTGAGACCCAGAAGGTAGTAGACCTGGGATGTCTGTCTTTTGGTTATGAGTCTCATATTTCTTTGGGATGTATCTTTCTGTCCCTTATAATTAAGCCTGAATTCATGGAGCCAACCTGTGCTAGGGCCTTGTAAAAAGTGGTTTTATTCCTCCTTTGGGGATTCCACCTGGCCCTCTCTATTGGCACTTTTTGTTTCTTCTCAGCCAACCAGGCCTCTTGATGATATGCTTCCCTATTTCTGACAGCCCAATTTGGGTATTGTTATTCCAACTTTGATCTTTATCTCCAGTATTAAAGAGAAATCTCTGTCTTTCTCTTAGAGCCTTTTTCTACCTTCCCATCTTCCCATGGCACCTCAAATCCCTTCTCAGCTTCCATCTAATAACTGCAGAGTGGAGGAGTCCACCCCCAGAAATCATGGCACCTGACCTGGTGGGGGAAGCTGTGGGAGCTGCTTTGCTGATGTTCCTGGTTGGGGCCCAGCTGATTGTTGGAAGCCTGATTGCACTCATTGCTCAATTTTATAGAAGAGATTTTTCTCTCTTTTCCCTTTTATTTGTTGCCATTATTTTTATTATTTTAATTTATGCCCTTCCTCATTCCACAATCAATTTAAGGGGGTTCCAGTCTAGAGACCTTCCCTACTGAAGCTGAAGCTTCCATTTTGCCCCAGGACAAAACATTTTTGCACCAATCTGGGGGGACCTGAGATCTACTTCAATGGGAAAGACTTCGGTCCAGAGGGCTCCTTCCACCTGTATGTACCACCTCTCATTCCAATTATGCTGTCAGCAAACGTATCCATTTTTGAAATTACACCCACATTATGGGTTATTTACATAAGGTAGACTAAAGTGTCCATAATACTTATCCATAAGGTGAGTACTTTCTTATTTTTCACTGCATTCTACTTAAAAGTCACCACCTGTTTCCTGGATTCGAGCCAATTTGCCACCCGTTTTGATAGATGGTGCTATGTCTGTGCTTTTAGACAGTTATCCACCTTCTTGGGTGGCACTGGTCTCTATTCGTTTTCTGAGTTTAGAAGGGTCACAGTCTCCACCAACTAGGGTTACCAAAACAGGTGAGCCTACTCTTTTCAGCATGTACACACACACACACACACACACACACACACACACGCACACACACAGTTCTTCCATAGCTTTATAGCCTCTGATTTGAGTGGATTTCCATGGACTCTTCCTGCTAAAAAGAGATTAGACTACTTTTCTTGCTCTGGAAACATCAGTGCTGTCTAAGTAGCCTATGATTTCCTTGGTCTACCAGAACTTCTTTCTTGCATCAAAGAATCTGAAATGGAACTTGAATGACCCTCCTCTCACTGTTCAAGTACCTCTCTCTGAACCTTTCAGGTAGGCAGCAATTGCCTCCAAAGACTCTCTGTTATTTCCCTCTAATTTTTCCTTTGTACTTAGATTTACCTCTTCGGAGCCTTGCCCCTTCTAGAATATACCTCATCGTCCCTTGGGATTCTCTCCTCCTGTTTCTTCTTTGGAAGCCTAGGTACATGGGAAAGCCAGTGTGACGATCTGGTGACAGACACTTGGTGGGTGCAGGTCTTTCCACCCAGCAACTGGCTGACCAAGTCAAAGCACTAGAGAGAGTCCATCATTTCCAAGTAAAGATTGGCTAATGAATGGTCAATGAACTGAAAGCAGTCATGATGCCCTTCAGAGCCTTGGTTTCTTCAACTGTGAAATTATTGAGTTGCACTGAAGGAGTCATTCGGCTTTCTTCTTAAAATTAAACTTTTTATTTTGAAATAATTGTGGTCACAAGCAATTGCAAGAAATAATGCAGATGGATCCCATGTGCCTTTTATTTAGTTTCCTCCAATGGTAACATCTCGCAAAAACTATATCACAATATCTCAACCAGGATATTGACATTGATATAGTTAAGATACAGAACATTTCCACCACCACAAAGACCCTCATGTTGCCCCCTTGTAGACACACACATCTTCCTCCCTTGTCCCTGACTCCTAGCAATCACTAATCTATTTTCCATTTCTAAAATGTGTCATTTCAAGAATGTTATATAAATGAAATCATATAATTTGGAACTTTTCAAACTGATTTATTTTCACTCAGCATAATTCTCTAGAGGTTCATTCAGGTTGTAGCATGTGTCAACAGTTCAGTTCTTTTATTTCTGAGTACTCTTCCATGATATGAATATACCCCAGTTTATCTAACCATTCACTTGCTGAAGGACAGGGAGAGTTTTTCTTATTTTTGGCTATTATGAATAGAAAGCTGCTGTAAACATTCACATACAGATTTTTGTGTCAACTTAAGTCTTTGTTTCTCTGGGAGAAAGGCCTGGGAGCACAATTCCTGGGTCATATGATAGTTACAGGTTTCAGTTTTAAAAAACTGACAAAGTTATCCAGAGTGGCTGTGTCATTTTACATTCCCACCAGGAATATATATTTCTCTACATCCTTTCTAGCATTTGGTGTTGACATTATTTTTTATTTTAGCCATTCTGATAGATGTATAGAGGTATCTCATCATGGTTTTTATTTGTATTTCCTTAATGGCTAATGATGTTGAACATCTTTTCATGTTCTTATTTTCCTTCTGTACATCCTCTTCAGTGAAATGTCTTGTCAATTTTCTAATTGGATTGTTTTTTCTTTTACTGCTAGGTTCTGAATATTCTAGATAGTGGTCTTTTGTCAGATATGTGATTTTATGCAAACTATTTCTCTAACTTCTTAGCTTGTCTTTTCATTCTTAGAATTTGTCACAGAGGAAAAGTTTTGAATTTTGATAAAACTCAATTTATCCATTTTTTGATGAATTGTGCATTTGGTGTCATATCTAAAAACCCTTTGCTCCTAGACCCTGAAGATTCTGCCCTATTTTTTCTAAAGGTTTTGTAGTTTTATGTCTTACATTTAACACCATAATCCATTCTCAATTATGGTATAATATATAAGAATGAGGTTAAGATTCATTATTTTTGGCTATGTATGTCTAATTGCTCCAGCACTATTTATTCTAAGTCTGTCTGTCCTTCACAAATACAGGCATACCTCATTTTAGTGTGTTTCTCTTTATTGGGCTCTGCAGATACTGAGTTGTTTTTTTTTTTTTTTTTTTGAGTTGGAGTCTCACTTTGTCGCCCAGACTGGAGTGCAGTGGCCGCTTCCGGCCACTGCAGCCTCGACCTGCTGGGCTCCGGCAATCCTTCTGCCTCAGCCTTCCGAATAGCCGGAATTACAGGCGTGCTCTACCACGCCCAGCTAATTTTTTGATTTGTTGTAGAGATGAGGTCTCATCTGCCCAGGCAGGTCTCGAACCCGTGGGCTCAGGCAATCCACTCACCTCAGCCTCCCAAAGGCGCGGGATTACAGGCTGAGCCACCGAGCCTGGCTGATACTGAGTTTTTTTGCAAGTTGAAGGCTTTGGCAACCCTATATCAAGCAAGTCTGTTGGAGCCATTTTTCCAGCATGTGCTTACTTAGTGTTTCTGTTTCATGTTTTGGAAATTCTTACAAAATTTCTAACTTTTCCATTATATTGCATATAATATGATGATCTGTGATCAGTGTTCTTTGATATTACTATTGTAATTGTTTTGGGGTACCTTGAACTGTGCCCATGTAAGGCAGTGAACTTAACTGATGAGTGTTGTGTGTGTTCTGACTGGTCGACTGGCCATTGCCCCCTGCCTCTCTCTCCCCTCGCACCTCCCTGTTCCCTGAAATACAACAAGACTGAAATTAAGCCAGTTTCAATAATCCTACAATGACCTCTAAGTGTTCAAGTGAAAGAAAGAATCACACATATCTTACCTAGCTAGAGCAATTAGACAGGAGAAGGAAATCAGGGGTATCCAAATAGAAAAAGAAGAAATTATCTCTCTTTGTGGACGATATGATTTTCTTATACCTAGAAAATCCAAGTAAATCTGTCCAAAACCTCCTTTCACTGATAAAGGACTTTGGCAAAGTCTTGGGGTACAAAATAAAGGTGCAAAAGACAGTCACATTCTTATACATTAACAACAAACAGGCAGAGAACCAAATAAAAAGAACAATCCCATTCACAAAAACCACAAAAAATGAAATATCTTGGTATCTTCCTAACCAGAGAAGTGAAAGACTTTTACTATGAAAACTACAAAACACTGCTCAAAGAGATCCAAGAAGACACAAACAAATGGAAAAATATTCCATGCTCATGGATTGGAAGCATTAACATAGTTAAGATGTCCATCCTACTAAAGGTAATCTACAGATTCAATGCAATACCCATAAAATTACCAACTTCATTCTTCTCAGATCTGGAAATGACAATACAGAAATTCTCATGGAAACATAAATGACCACAAATAGCCAAAATAATCCTTAGCAAAAGAAACAAAGCAGGAGGTATCACACTTCTAGACTTTAAACTTTACTATAAGGCCTAGTATTGGTACAAGAACGGGCATATGGACTAATGGAACAGCATAGAGTTTTCAGAAGCAAAATCTCAATTTCTCAGCCATCTCATCTTCAACAAAGCCTCCACCAACAACCACTGGGGAGAGGAAACCTATTCGGTAAATGGTGCTGGGAAAACTGGCTTATCACGTGCAAAAGATTGAAAGAGGACCCCTACCTATCACCATACACAAAAATCAAGTCTAATGGATTACAGACCTAAAAGTAAAACCTCAAACTATAAGAATCCTAGAAAATACAGGTGACACCCTTGTAGAAATCGGAGTAGGTAACCAATTCCTGATCAAAACCCCAGCTATCCATGCCATAAGAGATAAAATAGGCAAGTGGGACTTCATCAAACTGAAAAGTTTCTGCAAAGCAAAAGAAACCATCAAGAGAGTGGGAAGACAGCCCACAGAATGGGAAAAAAATATTTGCCAACCGTATATCTGGCAAAGACCTAACATCCAGGATCTACAAGGAATTCAAACATGCTGAAAGGAAAAAAAACAAGCAGCTCATTTAAAAAGTGGGCAAAAGACATGAATAGACACAGTTCAAAAGAAGATACCTAGGCAGCCAACAGGCACATGAAAAAGTGCTCCATCTCACTAATCATCAGAGAAATGCAAATCAAAACCACCTTGAGATATCAACTAACCCCAGGAAGAATGACCATCATTAATAAACAACAACAGATACTGGCGAGGATGCAGAGAAAAGGAAGCTCTTCTATACTGCTGGTGAGAATAAAACTAGTTCAACTTCTATGGAAAACAGTGTGGTGATTTCTAAAGAACTAGAGATTGACCTTCCATATGACCCAGCAATCCCACTACTGGGAAAATACCTGGAGTAACTCAAAACATTCTACAAAAAAGATTCCTGCACACGCATGTTTATTGCAGCACTATTGCCCACTAGTGCTGAGTTGTGAATGCAAAGGAAAAGTTTTAATTTCGTAGGAAATTAAAGTGCTACTCCCTCCAGGGAACACAAGAGAGATAAGAAAGTGAAATAGCCTTATTGCTGATATGGAGAAAGTTATAGTTATCTGGATAGAAGATCAAGCCAGCCTCAACATTCCCTTAAGCCAAAGCCTAATCCAGAGCAAGGCCTTAGCTTTCTTCAATTCTATGAAGGCAGAGAGAGGTATGGAGGCTGCAGAAGAAAAGTTGAAAGCTAGCAGAAATCAGTAAATGAGGTTTAAAGAAAGAAGCCATCTCGTAACACAAAAGTGCAGGTAAAGCAGCAAGTGCTGATGTAGAAGCTGCAAGTTACCCAGAAGATCTAGCTAAGATCACTGATGATGGTGGCTACACTAAACAACACATTTTCAATATGGACAAAATGGCTTTCTATTGGAAGAAGATGCCATTCAGGGATTTCATAGCTAGAGGGGGAAAAAGGTCAATGCCTGGAGTCAAAGCTTCAAATGACAGGGCTGACTCTTTTGTTAGGGGTTATGCAGCTGGTGACTTTAAGTTAATGCCAATGCTCATATTCCATTCCAAAGATCTAGAACCGTCAAAAATTATGCTAAATCTACTTTACCTGTGCTCCATAAAGGAAACAACAAAGCCTGGATGACAGCACATCTGTTTACAGCATAGTTTACTGAATATTTGAAGCCCACTGTTGAGACCTACTGTTCAGGAAAAAAAAATCTTTCAGAATATTACTGCTCTTTGACAATGTACCTGACTCCTGAGAGCTCTGATGGAGCTGTAAAAGAAGATTTATGCTGTTTACATGCCTGCTAACAGATCGTCCATTCTGCAGCCCATGGATTAAGGAGTCATTTTAACTTTCAAGTTGTATTACCTTTTGTAAGGCTACAGCTGCCACAGTGATTCCTGGGATGAATCTGGGCCAAATAAAATGAAAACCTTATGGAAAGGATTCACTATTCTGGATTTCATTAAGAACATTCATGATTTATGAGAAGGTTAAAATATTAATGTTAACAGGAGTTGGAAATAAATTGATTTCCATGCTCATGGATGACTTTGACAGGTTCAAGTGTAGAAGTAATTGTAGATATGGTAGAAATAGCAAGGGAACTTGAATTAGAAGTGGATTCTGATGAGGTGCTGGATTTCATGATAAAATCTCATGATAAAACTTAAATGGATGAGAAGTTACTTCTTACGAAGGAACAAAGAAACTGGTTGATGAAAGTGCTGTGAATACTGTTGAAATGCAACAAATGGATTAGAATATTACATAAGCCTATTTGATAAAGCAGTGGCAGGAGTTGAGAGGATTTACTCCAATTTTGAAAGACATTCTGCTATGGGTAAGATGCTCTCAATCAGCAATGCATGATACTGAGAAATCTTTCATGAAAGGGAGAGTCCATTAATGTGGCAAATTTTATTGTTGTTTTGTTTTAAGAAATTGCCACAGCCACTCTAGTCTTCACCAACCAGTATCTTGATCAGATGGCAACCATCAATAGCAAGACAAGATTCATCCCCAGCAAAAATATATGATTTGCTGAAGACTCAGATGATTGTTAACATTTTTTAGTATTAAAGTATTTTGTAAATAAGGTATATGCTTTTTTTTTAGTCACAGTGTCATTGAACACTGAATAGACTACAATATAATATAAGCATAACTTGCATCTGCACCAGGGAACAATTTTATGTGATTACCTTACTGCAATATTTACTTTATTGTAGTGGTCTAAAATCAAACACAATATCTCCAAGGTATGCCTATAACTGCTTTTGTACCTCTGTCAGAATTTTTAAAAATATATTTGTGTGCTTCTACTTCTGGTTTCTCTGTTCTAGCCCATTGACCTATGTATCTATTCTTGCTTCTCCCAACTCAATCTTGATTATTATAGCTATATAATAAGTCTTGATCAGATAGACTGGTTTCTCTTACTTTATTCTTCTTTTTCATATTTTTTTAAAAAAAAAAATAGGGATGGAGACAGAGTCTTGCTATGTTGCCAAGTCTGGTCCTGAACTTCTGGCTTCAAGTAATTCTCCTGCCTTTGCCTCCCAAAATGCTGGGATTACAGGCATGAGTCACCATCTTTTGCTTTTTCATATAAATTTTAGAATTTGCTTTTTTAAAATCCACACACAAAAAATTGAGATTTTGATGAGGACTGTGTTAAAGCTGGATATCATTTTGGGAAGAATTGACATCCTTATTCTGCAAGTCTTTCAATTCATGAACATGGTATATCTCTTCCTTTATTTAGATGATTTTTTATGTTTTTCTCTTTTTTGTATTTGAAAATGTAATTTTATTTTATTATCTATTTATTTATTTTAAACTTTTAATTTTTTTATTTTAAAGATGTGGGGTACAATTCAAGGTTAGGTATGCAAATGTTTATTATACAGTTACCCTTGTTGATAAGGTGTGCCTCCCCTTCCAAAGGCAGATTCCTACTACTGCCAATCCTCCCTCCCTGCCCTCCTGCACTCCTGCACATTCCCGTTACTGCCAATCCTTTTCTTATTGTATTATGATAGTTGTTCAAGGTTCGCTTATGAGTGAGAACATGTGATTCTCAGATCTTTGATTCTGTGAAAGATCATTCAATATTATAGACTCTAAGTTCATCCAGGTTGCTGTGAAGTTCATGATTTTGTTCTTTTTTTTTTTTTTTTTTGAGTTGGAGTCTCACTCTGTTGCCCAGACTGGAGTGCAGTATCCACTCCCGGCCACCGCAGCCTCGACCTGCTAGGCTCAGGCTATCCTTCCGCTTCAGCCTTCCAAGTAGCTGGAACTACAGGTGCGCGCTACTACACCCAGCTAATTTTTGATTTATTGTAGAGATGAGGTCTCGCCAAGTTGCCCAGGCGGATCTCGAACCCCCGGGCTCAGGCAATCTACTCACCTCAGCCTCCCAAAGCGAGGGATTACAGGCTGAGCCACCAATCCTGGCTATGATTTTGTTCTTTATGGCTGCATAATATTCCATCGTGTATATGTACCACATTTTTAAAAATTCAGTTCTCTTTTGATGGGCAGCATGGTTGGTTCCATGTTCTTGCTATTGTGAACAATGTTGCAATAATGTTGCAATAAATATATGTGTGCAGGTATCTATAGAGTAACTTGAGTTCTTCCAGGTATATTCCCAGTAGGGAGATTGCGGGGTCATGTGGAAGGTTAATTTTTAGATCTTTCAGATCTAAATTTTTTGATCTTTTAGATCTCCACAGAGGCTATACTAGTCTACAATCCCACCAACAGTGTAGAAGTGTTCCCTTTTATCCACATTCTCTCCAGCATCTGTTATTTTTTGAGTTATTGATGATGACCATCCTGACTGGAGTTAGGTGGTATCTCAGTGAAGTTTTAATTTGCATTTCATGACTAGTGAGGCTAAGCATTTTTTCATATATCTGTTGGCTGCTCATATGTCTTCTTTTGAGAAGTGTCTATTCATATCTTTTGCCCACTTTGTAATGGGACTGTTTGTTTTTTTCTTTTTGGTATGTTTGAGTTCCTTGTAGATCCTAGATGTTAGGGCTTTGGCAGACATACAGTTGGCAAATATTTTTTCCCAGCCTGTGGGCTGTCTGCCTGCTCTCTTGATGGTTTCTTTGGCTTTGCAGAAGTTTGTCAGTTTGATGAGGTCCCACTAGTCTATCTTATCTCTTACGGCATGGGCACTTAGTGTTTTGATCAGGAAGATATTTTTCATTAGTGTATAGTTTTCAGTATACAAGTACTGTATATATACTAAATTTATAACTAAATATTTTTTAGCATTGATAAATTGCATTGTATTTTTAATTTCATTGTCTATGTGTTCATTGTTAATATATAAAAATACATTTGATTTTTCTGTGTATTGCTGCATCCTTTGACTTTATCAACTCATTTGTTAGTTCTAGAAAGGTTTTTCTCTGGTAGATTCTTTGGAATTTTCTACTTAGACAATCTTGTCTTCTGCAAATATGAACAGTTTTATTTCTTTCTTCCATCCTGTGCAACTTTTGTTTTCTTACCTTGCCATATTGCACTGGCTAGAACTTCCAGCACTATGCTGAGTAAGAGTGGTGAGAGTGAATATCCCTGGCCTGTGCCTGAGTTTTGGAGTAACGTGACAGTCTTTTGACTTTAAATATAATGCTAACTATAAGTTTTTGTAGATTTTTTAATCAATTTAAATCAGTTCCCCTTTATTACTAATTTGCTGAAAGTTTTTCAAAAACCATGAATGGGTGTTAAATTTTGTCAACTGCTTATCTGATTTGATTGATCATGTTTTCTTTTTCCCCAGCCTGTTAATATGTGGATTAGATTGATTAATTTTTGAGTCAGTCATGTTTTTTGGACTATTGATAAATTCTACTTGCTATGATTTTTGTTAAGAATATTTGTACTTATATTCATGAGGAATATTGGTCTATAGTGGTTTTGTGTACTATTTTTGTCTAACTTTGACATCAGAGCAATACTAGTTTTGTATGAAGAATGAGAAAGTATTACTTTTTCTATTTTTTGGAAGAGATTGTGTAAAATTGGTGTCAATATTTCTTTAAACATTGTTAGACTTCTCCAGTGAAACCACGTGGGCCTGGAGATTTCTTTTTTGGGGAGTCTAAAAAATTATGAATTTAATTTTCTTAATAATTATAAGATGATCCAAACTATTTCATACTGAGTCAGTTATGGTTATTTGTTTTTCGCAAACGTGGTCCACTCATCTAAGTTGTCAAATTTATGTGTGTACTGCTTTTTGTAACCTTTCCTTGTTATGATTTTGATGACTTCAGATTTGTAAGATTTCTGATACTGGCAATTGTGTCTTTTTTTTAATCATCAATTTTGTCAAAGATATATTAATCTTATTGCTCTTTTTAAAGAACAGTTTTTTGTTTTGTTAATTTTCTCTATCACTTTTTTGTTTTGAGTCACATGATTTCTACCTTTTCTTATTTCCTTCTTTCTGCTTGCTTTGGGTTTATTTTGGCCTTTTTTCCTCTAGGTTCTTGAGGCAGAAGCATAGATTTGAGTCTTCCTCTTTGCTTATGTAAGCATTTAGTGCCACAGATTTCTCTCTCGGTTCTGATTTACTTGTGTTCTATACATTTTTGATATATTGTATTTTTATTTTCATCAGTTCAATGTATTTTTAAATTTTTCATAAAAACTTTTTGATCCATAGGCTTTTTTAAAATTCTAAGTGTTTGAAGATTTTCTTATCTTTCTGTTATTAATTTCTAGCTTCATTCCATGTGTTCAGAGAACACACTCTGATTTCAATTATTTTAAATGTTTTGAGGCTTATTTTATGGCCCCAGTTATGGACATATTTTGGTATATGTCCCATAGGCATTTGAAAATAATGTATATTCTTTTTGGGTGAGGTGTTCTATAAATGTCAATTAGATACTGTTGGTTGATGGTGTCTTTGAGTTCTTATTTAACCTTGCTGATTTTCTGTCTAGTTGATCTATCAATTGTTGAGAGGTTTTAAAATTTCCAACTATAGTTGTGCATGCATCTATTTCTCCTTTCATTTCTATAAGTGCTTACTTCACATACTTTGAAACTCTCCTTTTCTGGTGAATTTAGTATTACTATCTCTTCTTTGCTGATTGACTCTTATCATAAATGATGCCCCTTTCTGTCTCTTGTAATTCTTGTTCTGAAGTTTTCTTTGGTATTAATACAGCAACTCTTGCTTTCTTTTGATTAATATTTACATCCTTTTACTTTCAACTTGCCTATATTATATTTGAGATTAGTTTCTTATAGGCAGCATATATAATCAGGTCATAGTATTTAATTAGATCTGCCAGTCTTTGTCTTCTAATTGACATATTAGACAATTTGCATTCAGTATAATTATTGATATGTTAGGGATATCTGTGTCATTTTATTTTTTGTGTTTGGTTTGTTTTCTATATTTTTTTTTTCTGTTTTTATGTTTCCTTTGTCCTACCTTTCTGTGGATTACCTGAATGTTTTAAAATAATTTTATTTTGTTTTAACTGTAATACTTTTACCTGTATTATTTTTAATTGATACATAATAACTGTATATATTTATGGGGTACAGTGTGGTATATTGTTACATGTAAACAATATATAATGATCAAATTAGGGTCACTAGCATAGTTATCACCTCAAACATTTATCATTCCTTTGTGTTGAACATTAAAAACAAACTTATTCTATAATACTTTTGAGTATATCTCTTTGTATAGCATTTTTAGTGATTATCTAGGTTTTATATAAACATAATACCACAGGTCAGTGATGTTGTCATTTTACCACTTCAAGTGAATTGCAAAAAGCTTATCTCTTTTTATATTCCATTGCCTCTTCTATTTACAGTACAAGTGCCCTACATATTTCTTCTCCGTATGTTTAGAACGACATCAGAGACTATTATAATTTTTGCTTCAACTGTCAAACATAATTTAGACAAGACAAGCAAAGAAAGAAAGTCTGGTACAGACACGTACAACCTGTGGCCCACAGGCTACATGCAGCCCAGGACAATTAGTATTGAGATCCCACAAAATCTTTTAACATCGTGTGTTTTTTAGTGTTTATTTTCTTTGTGACCCTATGTGTATATGTCTATACACTAACTATATTATATAATTCATATATGGCCCAAGACAATTCCTCTTTACTCAGTGTGACCCAGGGAAGTCAAAAGGTTGGACACCTCAATCTGGTATATATACTCATATATTTTACCATGTCTTTTTTTCCTTCTCAATATTCAAAAATTATTTTATTACTTCCTTTCTGTTTAGAGAATTGCTTACCATTTAAAAAAATAATAAGTCTGCTGATGATAGTTTCTCTTAGCTATTCTATGTCTTATTTTTCCTTAATTTCTGAAGGATATTTTGCTGGAGGTAGGATTCTGGGTTGATAAAATTCTGTATTCACTTATTAGCACTTGAAAAATGCTGTGTCACCTCCTTCTGACATCCATGATTTCTGATGAAATACATTGTCATTTGAATTGCTTTTCTCTTACAAGTAAGGGGTTTTCAATAATTTTTTCAATAATTTTTTTTCAATAATTTTTCAATAATTTTTTTTTTGAGTTGGAGTCTCACTCCATCACCCAGGCTGGAGTGCAGTAGCACCCTCATGGCCACCCCAGTGTTGACCTGCTGGGCTCTGGCAATCCTTCCACCTCAGCCTTCCAAGTAACTGGAACTACAGGCATGTGCCACCATGCCTAGCTAATTTTTTATTTGTCGTAGAGACGAGGTTTCGCCAAGTTGCTCAGGCTGGTCTCGAACCCGCGGGCTTAGGCAATCCATTCGCCTCAGCCTCCCAAAGTGTTGGGATTACAGTCAATAATTTTTTATTTGCCTTTAATTTTCAGAGATTTTATATATAATGCCTTGCTGTAGTTTTCTTTGGGTTTATGCTGTTTGAGGCTGACTCAACTTTTTGAATCTGTATATTTTATGTCTTTTGCTAAATTTGGAAAGTTTTCAGTCATTATTTCTTGTAGGCTTTTTTCAGTCTCATCCTTTCTCTCTTCTCCTTCCATGACTCTGATGATACTAATGTTAAATTATTTCTTATAGTCCCATAAGTGGGTGAGGTTTTTAAAAAGTTTAGGCCAGGCTCGGTCACTCAGCCTGTAATCCCAGCACTTTGGGAGGCCGAGGTGAGTGGATTGCCTGAGCCCGTGGGTTTGAGACCCGCCTGGGCAACTTGGCGAGACCTCATCTCTACAATAATAAAAAATTAGCCGGGCGTGGTAGCGCGCACCTGTAGGTGCAATTACAATAGAAAGTTAAGATTTAATGCAACTGGGCTCGGTGGCTCAGCCTGTAATCCCGTGCCTTTGGGAGACTGAGGTGAGTGGATTGCCTGAGCCCAGGGGTTCGAGACCCACCTGGGCAGCGAGACCTCATCTCTACAATAAATCAAAAAATCAGCTGGGCGTGGTAGTGCATGCCTGTAATTCCGGCTACTTGGAAGGTTGAGGCGGAAGGATCGCCGGAGCCCAGCAGGTCGAGGCTGCGGTGGCCGAAAGCGGCCATTGCACTCCAGTCTAGGTGACAGAGTGAGACTCCAACTCAAAAAAAAGAAAAGTTTCTTTCTTTATTATCTCTATAATTTCTGTTGTTTGATCTTCCAGCTCACTTTCTTTTCTCTATTTTTTTCTATTCTGCTGTTGAGTACATCCATTAATTTAAAAAATTTCAGTTATATTTTCAGTTCTATATTTTCCATTTGGTTACTTTTTATATTTTCTATTTTTTTGCTGAGACTTTCAATTTTGTAATTTGTTATTTTCTTAAAACTTGTTTGTATTGCTCATTGAAACATTTTTATGATGACTGCTTTAAAATCTTTGTCTGATAATTCTAACATCTCTATCATCTCACTAATGCTACCTATGGATTTTTTTCACTCATTTTGAAATTTCACTCAGTTCTTTCTTATTCTTGACATGATAAATAATTCTCAATGGAAACCTGGACATTTTTGGTATTATGTTATGAGACTATGGATCGTATTTAAATTGTCTGTTTTAGTTGCCTTCCTCTGAAACACTTCAACAAAGGAAAAAGTAGAGATGCTGTTTTGTTACTAGCAGGTAGTCTAGTTTCCCCACTCTCACATGAGATGGGGGAGGGGCTCATCATTACTGCTGGGGGATGGTGGGAGTTCTGCTTCACTCTAGGCTTCCACTAATGCCTCCTGGCTTGGAGGGGTAGAAGTGTGTCTTTCTTATCCTAAGCATGGACTGTACTGACACCACAGAGATACAGGGGAAAGTGGCCTCATTACTGCTGGGCAGCGGTGAAAGTCCTGACTTTTCCACTAGACCCTCCTGATACTTACTCAGTAGGGAGGGAGTGGGGTACCTCCTTACTGAGAGGTGGGGAGTGGAAATTCAGGATCACCAGCTTGATCTCATGAGGAGGGGCGTGGCCTCATTACCACCCTGAGGGGATGAGCATTCCAGCTTCCTCCTTGGCTTTCTTGGACATTAGCCTAGCAGGAGAGGTGGTATGGTGGAACACTTCATTACAGCCTGAAGATGGTGGAAGTCTAAGTTTCCTACTTTATGCCTTTGTTGGTGTGTGTTTGTTAGGGGCAAGCTTTTATCTGAGGTGTTTGGTGAGAGTACAGTGGTTATTGTCTATGCTGCCCCTTTCCTGGTCCTTTGGCTAGACAGAGCTGGCTTTTGCTATTTATGCCCATTGGCATTTCTGGTTTGCCAGCTTCTAGTTTGGAATATATGAGGCAAAATGAGCACCCAGGGAACTTATCACATGTCATTTCTTGGGTGCAGAAGTTCCTAGCAGGTCTGTCTTCTTCTTTTTATCTTTTAGAGTATTTTTGTGTTTATGTATAATGTCCAGAGTTTTTAGTTGTAATTAGCAATGGAATAGGGAATGTCCACCTGCCCCTTCAACTTTTTTTTTAAACAGTGGAAGTTTTCTTTGGTGGATATCTTACATTAAAATCCAGGCCACAAAACATATAGATGCAGAGCTGCCCAGTGGAATCTAGGGAATTGAACCTGAAGTCTCATTTTCCTTTCCACCCCTGAATTATTGTGGCCCTAAAAGTGCTTTCAAGCACTCTTAGCTTCTTCAATGCACAGTTTTTATCAGAACCTCTCTAAACATCTTCAGTGTGAGGGAAAGGTAGGAGAGGAAAGCATTATTACTGTGTGGATTCCTTTCTCTCTACTATACCATGAGTTCCTTAAGAACAAGAGGGATTTAGTCTTCTATGAACCACCAGTGCCCAGTCCTGTATTCAGCATGGAAGGGATCATTCTGTGTATTGAGTGGATATACACTTGAAGATGTTTTTAAGCTCTAAGGGTTCCTGTCTGTGTCTAAAATAAACTCATATATGTTATCCTTACAAATGCTAGCAGTATTTGTATAGTTAGGTCATTCTGCTTGATGCACTAATGTTTGATCTACTTCACCCAAAAGATTTTGATTTCTAATTCTGTGTCAATCTAGGAAATCTTCAGACAATTTTACAGGGTTTGAGTATGGGTTACATTCTTTTCAATATTTTGTCTATGCCTTGGATGAAGACATAGGAGGTATTTTTCTCATTTGCAATTGTTGCAAATCTAGAAGTGAGTTTTAAAGTGTGTATTAAGAAGTCTTGGATGTTTAGCTGTCCCTGACTCTGAGAAATCATGTAAAATAGCCAGTGGTTTATGAAGCTGTTTTTAGAGTTCTTTGGTGACAAATTCTTACTTTCCTGAGTCCTGTCATCCTTCACGAATCTGGTTCACCTCTTGTTTTACATGCTTCTGGCAGGAATGGATGACAGTAGAAAACCTTGGAGCAGGTTTTCCAGAAAAAGAAGCACAACGAGGAAAATGAAATGTCCCATCGCGAAGAACACCAACCCCTGAGGATGACTGTGGCTGATGGGTTCATCCTTATTTTGAGATTGATGTTTTGCTAAAATGGTATCAGCTCTGCCTTTCTGTCATCCTGGGAAATGATAATAACAAGGGCCCCAGTGTGAAAATGCAAACCCTGGAAGAAGCCTCCACACAGGAATAGTTCATCAAGAAGTTGCTGGTTCCATTTCTTCTAGCAAATCTTTATTTTCTTCATGGCAACTCCTATGCTGATGGAATAGAATCTGAACTCTTTAGCTTGGTGTGTAAGGTTCTTGGTGATATTGTTGCAGAACTGAAGGTGGCTCATGCTGGGAGGCACATAGCAGACACACAGGTTTTTTCATTTGCCTTACAAGGGTTCTGGTACCAATGCATTTGGTTAGAAAAAGAATTACATCCCCAGAAAAGCCAACACAAGGAATTTCAAACAACTGAAGACACATCATTCAGTCTTTCAGGTAGCCAGCCAACCAGTAGTTTAAGTGTCTTCTGTGTTCCTTAGGCTCCTGGGGTAACAGAGTACTGCAACTCACTTAAGCTCCTTCCAGAAATATAAGTTTGATGAAAAGATTCATATAACAAGACTTAAAACTCATGGGAAACTAAGAACCATCTCCACTGTGAAAACTCTCTGGAGAAGCATGGAGAGTACAAGGCCTCAAGGATCATATTGCTGTAATTCTCCACCATTGACCTGGCCCAGTACTCTCAGGGTGACTTCTACCTGCCAACTTTGTCACATATCTGTTCCACGCTTGCTCTGAATGTCTTCTTCTACCACACTTATTTGTTCTACTTATACTCATTCACAGCACCTAGTACTTCTCTGTTCTGGAAATTTTTAGCTTTGGTTTCCATTGCCAACTGGGTGAATCTGTCTGCATTTTTTGGTTTGGATTGTTGAGACCTTGATTAGCAAAGTTTGTACCTATTTTGGTAATACTTTGGCAACTAGATTAACTCATAAGTTGTTGGCATGCTGTGGCTGCTCTTGGGTCAAGTGCCAAGAAAGGGGAATATGATTGCCTAAGGCACCATTGGCAGGGCTGAAGGATGTGATTGTTACCATGATTTTTGCTTGTGGTACACTTGCAGCATGATAAACCCTGCAGACAGATAAGTTAAGACAGCCCTTGATGTTTGGGAGCACAGAATCTAGTAGACGTGAGACGCTGGATCAGAATTCAAGTAAGATATCTTTTGTGTGATTACTGCAAATCAGTTGTTTTTAATCAATGTATAACATAAAAGGGTTTAGCAGAAAATTGTTAAACTACACTTTTCTATGAGTTCATTTGTTTTAGATTCACACTGAGTGAGATCATGCAGTATTTATCTTCCTGTACCTGGCTTATTTCATTTAACATTATGTCCTCCAGGTTCATCCATGTTGTTGCAAAAAGAAAGGATTTCCTTCTTTTTTGAGGCTGAATAGTATTCCATTGTGTATGTATACCATGTTTTTCAGGAAAGACTCTTCTAGTAGATTGGAATGGGTAAAGGGTAAAGAGAGGAGAAGACACTGGCACAAGGCATAGTTTTTTTCTTTAAATTCTCCTATAGAAGAAGTTACTGAATTTGAAATTCCCTATGATTATTCTTGATTTAATTTCAGAGGAGAAGTCATTTGTCTGTATGCGTTTGTGGACACTTCTCTGGAACTTAGAGACTTATATTTTAGTCAAATTAAATTCAAACTGTGGAGCTGGGAGGCAATATGAAGAAATTAGGAGGGTATGCATTCAAAGGAAAGAGGGCAATAATGTAGTGTGGTGTTGTATTAAAAACAAGGACTTGGCCAGGCGTGAGGGCTCACGACTGTAATCCCAGCACTTTGGGAGGTCAAGGTGGTAAGATTGCTTGAGGTCAGGAGTTTGAGACCAGCCTGAGAAACAAAATTAGATCTTGTTTCTACAAAAAAATAGAAAAATCATCCAGGTGTGATGAGCTCCCTTAGTTCCAGCTATTTGGGAGGCTGAGATGGAGGGATTGTTTGAGCCTCGGAGGTTGAGGTTGTGGTGAGTTGTGATGGTGCCACTGCACGCCAGCTTGGGTGACAGAGTGAGACCCTGCCAAAAAGAAAACAAAACAAAACTAGACCTTTAGTCAGACCAATTTGGGTTCTAGTTCTGGTGGTAACTTGAGTTAATTAAATGACTTTAAACAAGTTACTTAGGTTTCTTGAGCTTTGGTTTCTTATCTGAAAGTAGATAATAATATTTACTTTTGCAATTATTATGAAGATTGAATGGAATAATGCATATAATATACTTAACATAGCACCTAGAACATGTATTCAGTAAATATTAGTTATTAATTAACAATGATAAAGATGCATTTGTAGCATCAAAATGGTTCTTGGTTTACAATGCCTGAGAAGTCAAGAAAAGGTTATCCCTGTGGCTAAGACAAGAAGTCAGTCTGAGTTGGTGTCCACTGGGGAGCTCTGTTTAGGTCCAGGGAGCTGGACCATTTGCTAAAGAAGTTTCAGAAACTTTAGACTTTGAAGTCACATCAGGATTTCTCCCCCTAGACACAGGACATATATGTCCATCAACAGAAGTTCAGTTCATGATTATTGAATTGGAAAGTCACAATAAAAGGAGGAATGCTTTAGTTCCTTGTTGGACCTTAGTTACTCCACCTGTCAAATGAGGTGGTCCCTTTAAGTTGTGACATCTTAGGATTGCATTTTTATTGATTTATTTTTAAATTGACAATAACAATTGTCTGTATTTATGGTACACAATGTGATGTTTTGAAATACATATATATTGTGGAATAGCTAAGTCAAGCTAATTGATATATGTATTACTTCACATTCTTTGTTGTGGTGAGAACCCTTAAATGATACTTTCTTAGCAATTTTCAAGTATAGAATCCTTGATGTGCAACAGATCTCTTGAACTTAATACTTTGTCTAACTAAAATTTAGTATCCTTTAACCAATATTTCCCCACCAACTCCCATACTTCTCATACGTCTATGAGTTCATTTGTTTTAGATTCACATTGAATGAAATCATGCAGTATTTATCTTCCTGTGCCTGGCTTATTTCACTTAACATTGTGTCCTCCAGGTTCATCCATGTTGTTGAAAAAAAAAAGAGAATTTCCTTCTTTTTTGAGGCTGAATAGTATTCCATTGTGTATATATGTTATATTTTTCAAGAAAGACTCTTCTAGAAGATTAGAATGGGTAAAAGGTAAAGAGAGGAGAAGACACTGGACAAGACAGCTTTTTACTTTAAATTCTCCTATAGAAGTTACTGAATTTGAAATCCCCTAAGATTATTCTTGATTTAATTTCAGAGAAGTCATTTGCCTGCATGCATTTTTGGGTACTTCTCTGAGTTTTTTTACTGATAGTCTTCTTTACATTTCCTTTCTTGTCAGAAGTAATTGACATTTCAGTGAAAATCACAGAACATTGTTTCATATCATGAACATGGTCAGTAAATTCCAGAGTTGCAGGGGGCCTGAGAGGTAATAGGCGCTGAGGAAATGTTCGTCACATGGATAAATTAGTAAAGTGCCTTAGAGATCTAGGGCAACCTTTCTATTTTACAGATTGGGAAACAGAGGCTTGGAGAGGAAAAATAAGTCACACAAGGTCATCAGTGACAGAACAGATCACAAATCCAAGATTTCTCCCAGCTAAAAATTATTATAAAGCCCTGGAATTTTATTGACTAGGTAGATATAATTGTGAGCATAAGAAATTCTAATTCTGACTGGAAAATAGTCATTGGCAGGCACTGGAAAAACTTTTGTATAAAAAACCAGATAGTAAATATTTTAGGCATAACAAGCTACACAGTATTTGTTACAACTACTCAACCCCAGCACTGTAACACAAAAATAGCCATAGACAATATGTAAATGAATGAGCACAGTTGTATTCCAATAAAACTTTATTATTTTTATAATAAATAACCTGAATTTCATATAATTTATATGTGTCACAAAATAAATATTTTAAACTTGTTTCCTACCACTTAAACATGTAGAAAATATTCTTAGCTACCAGGTCATGAAAAACTAAGCAGTGGGTTGGATTTGGTCTTGATCTATGGCATTAAAAAGGAGAAAGAGTACAACTAACAAAATTAGTTTTTCTGTAGAGTTTTTGGCAGCTGCAGCAATTCCTTTAGTTCTGCTCTCATTTACACTACAATTGGGAAAAATGCCATAAGCCTATAAGAATAAACTTCCAAAACTTACTTCGATTGTAATCTGTGTCTTTCTACTTTACTTCAATGTCTGTCTTTTCAGGATCAGGCTAATTTCTTTTAGAATGGCTCTGTGGGTTTGTACAGTACTGAAAAAAACCAAAATGACCAATAATGGGGTTGGTTAAATAACAACTTGTACACCCACACAACATAATAATAAACTGTCAAAAAATTTATGAGATCTCTTGAAAGATTGTTCATAATTAAGTGCAGAAAGGCAACTTATTAAATATTATGTCTAGTTTAATCTCATTGATGTAAATATAGTGCTACGTAAATGCATGGCAAAAATTATAAGCAAATATAACGTGTTAAGCAAGTATAACATGTTTTGTGTTTTTTTTCTTATCATCATATTCTTATTTTTCTATAATTCATAATGGTGAGTTGTGTAATAATTTAAAAATGGCATACAACAAAACTTTAAAAAGGACAAAAGAATTCTGATTCTAAATAGAGACTTTAGCTAGCAAGATATATAGATATAATATTTTATCTTTGAGATCCTGATTTCTTTTCTTTAATTTTTATTTTAAAGATGTGGGGTACAATACAGGGTTAGGTGCCAGATTCCATCAAATAATGGCATCAGCTAGGATACTTCCTGTTCTGCATATTTTTCCACACATCTTGTTAAAGGGAACAGATACAGCCATGCACAGCCATTTCTCCTCTTGCTTTCTTTTCTTTCTTTCTCTTTTTTTTTAAAGCTACAAACCTTTCCATTTACAGGTGTGCCTCCCTGGCTGAAGGAAATGCTGATATACTTGTCAATAGATAAATCAATTTCAGCATCCAAGAGATGATTTGTCAGTGCAGCAAGCTTCCAGGCCATATTGGGGGGATGTCTGTTACCTTTTATCTTTGCAAATTCAACCCAAATGTTAGATATAATTTCTGAGACATATTTCAGTGATATGATCTCTTTTGCTTTTGTATACATTCTTAAATTAGATGTGGAGGAAAGAAGTCAACCAGAAATGAATAATGATGGACTGACTACTGAGCGCTGGGCATTGCACCCGTCTTTCCTTATTCACTCCTCATGCAACTCCATAAATAAGTTAATCGTTCCTCTTTATAAATGAGGGCTGCAAAGCTCAGAGAAGTAAAGTAATTTGCTTGATATTACACAGCTTGTAGGAGAGAAGTGGTACTAATAGGACAACTCCATCTGGCTTCAAAGACCATGTGCTTTTTATTATGCAGAGGTCATTAATTCAGTTTTACACATGTAAATAGGACTGCTTTCTGAAATGTCTTACTCATTTTACTTTTAGGAAAAATTTAAGAAAAATGTAGTCAATGGGCTTAAGTCTCAAAACGAAATAAAGATAGTATTGACTTAATATTTAATAACTATGTCTAAAAGACATGAATTTATATAAAATTGGAGCACATATCCCAGGGACTGTAACAAAGCAACCTGGCAACTGTTTTATAATTGGAGATTTTTTTTTTTTTTTTTTGAGTTGGAGTCTCACTCTGTCGCCCAGACTGGAGTGCAGTGGCCACTCCCAGTCACCGCATTCTCGACCTGCTGGGCTCCGGCTATCCATCCGCCTCAGCCTCCCGAGTAGCCGGAATTACAGGCGCATGCTACCACAGCTGGCTGATTTTTTTTTTATTTACTGTAGAGATGAGGTCTCGCTGCCCAGGCAGGTCTCGAACCCGCGGGCTCAGGCAATCGACTCACAGTCTCCCAAAGGCGCGGGATTACAGGCCGAGCCACTGAGCCCGGCTTAATTGGAGATTTTTAGAGACAGAGACA
This sequence comes from Carlito syrichta, assembly GCF_000164805.1. Taxonomy (NCBI): domain Eukaryota; kingdom Metazoa; phylum Chordata; class Mammalia; order Primates; family Tarsiidae; genus Carlito; species Carlito syrichta. The sequence continues at coordinate 125,837 of NW_007249781.1, forward strand.
GAGACCTTGGTGACTCTGTAGTCCAACTGCCTCGTTTAACAGATGAGAAGACTGAGGCTCTGAAAGAAGAAATGGTTTGTCTGAGTTCCTAGCCAAAGGTGAGAGAGCTGGGCTAGACTCAGGTTTTCTGTCTCCTGTTTCCTTCTGCTTAGTCAGAAGGTTTCATGTTTCTCTGTTCAGCAAATCAATCAGTCAGACTCTATGTGAGATATTTGAGAGGTTTTGAGAGTTCAAACTGAAAAAGGAAACAAAAACAAGTTAGAAAAGTTTTCTGCTCTCAGGAGCCTACAGTCTATTGCAAGAATATCCCTGGGAAATGAATACAGCATGTTCAGTGTTAAAACAGAACGAGGCGTACCTTGACAGGGAGCACAGTTGCAGGGGGATGAATTTATTGCTTTTTTCCCCCTCCTTGTATGAGTGTGTATGTGTGTGTGTGTGTGTGTGTGTGTGCGTGTGTAAATGTGTGTGTGCTTTCAATAGCTGACATTTTAAATTCTGAATTAAATTCTGTTCTGAATAATAAAAAACAAATTTTAAGGTGCCCTCAAATTTTACTTCTTGAGATACAGAAGTTGGATTTATAACCCATCCGCTCCTTAGCCTTTTGTTCAGGTCCATGTGCCTTGAAGAAGCAACTCAAGTTCATGGGGAAAAAAAAAGCTGACAGTTACAGCAGAGCAATCCCCAAGCAAAATGCAAGTGTTGAAAATCTCTTCGGCTAGCCAAACTCTTGGCAAACTAGGAGTTTGTCAACCTGCTTGGGTCCTTGCCAGAAGCCTTTGTTGCACAGTCTCACAGCTCTTAATAAACCCTTTTGAGGCAGAAACTTGTTGTATGCCTCTTGGTGCTTCTCTTTTGACAGCATCTGAAGGTCTTTATGAAGAAAAATAGCCTTTAGCCAAGGACCTGGCCTGTGCTGAAGACTTGCTGTGTAATCTTGATCCAGTTGTTTCCCCCCTCTCTGGACTTCAGGTTCCCTCTCCATAAAAGGAAAGTGTAGGACTAGCTCAGAGGCAGCGAATACATGCCATTTATACCAGTGGTGTGCTGGAATTGCCTCATACCAGCTCATGAGAGCTGATTATTAAATTTTTTAGAAATTTTTGAGCCAGTTCACAGTACATAGGATGCTTAAAACCTGCTATATGGAAATGTTTACAACATATACATTGACAAATGCTACAAATCACGACTTCACCTCCCTACCTCCCTCAATCTTGAGAACTAGTTATTAAACATTTGCCAGTATAATACTCTTTATGCTACTGCTTTGCCATTCTACACTCATGGCAGACATTGCTAATTCATCACAGAATTCTCAAACATTCTAGCCGGGACAAGACTTAGCACTCTTCCTTCACTTCCTCCCCTCTCCCTCCCTTCCTTCCTCCATTCCTCCTTCCTTCCCTCCCTCACTTCCTCCCTCTCTCCCTTCTTTCTTTTCTTCCTCTTTCCATTCCTTTATGTAGCAAATAATCTGAGTACCTTCATGTGCCAGACAGTGGGAATGGAGTAATGAACAAAATCTACAAATTCCTCTTCTCATAACATTTATTTTTTAATGGACAGAAACAGATATTAAGCCAGTAAAAGTGAATAAAAAACATAATTTCATATAATGTTAGTGCTGTAAAAAAAAATAGAACCAGGTGGCATGGTAGTATCTGAGGAGAGGCTAGTTTGATACAGTCATCAGGGAAAACGTCGCTGAGGAAGTGGCTTTGAGCTCAGACCTGCATAATAAGAAAATGATGGTCTTGCATAGCCAATGAAAGGGGATTCTGGGAAGAGGGAGCAGCAAGTGCTAAGGTCCTGGGGTGAGAGCTAACCTGATATGTTGAAGAAAGCAAAGCTGTGTGACTAGCATGCAGGGTAATAAGAGAAGTGAGAGAAGTAGACAGGTTCCGATTGGTAGTCTTAGAACACATGGTCATGCCTTTGGAATTTATCACAAGAGAAATAAGAAGCCATTGGGGAAGGGTTTTGTTTCTATTAGCTGACAAGGTTTTTAAAAAAATAATTGAGGTGAAGTTTATATAATGTAAAATTAACCTTCAAAGGGAGCAATTCAGTGGCACTTAGTGCATTCACAATGTTGTGTAGCCAGTGCTCTATCTAGTTCCAACACATTTTTATGATCCCAGAAGACAACTACGGACCTGTTAATTTCAACTGATAGAATTTGAAGAGCCAGACTGAACTTTGTTGGTACCCTTGCAGTGGATTTCTCCTATCTTTGCTTTACTTTGTGTAAATCTACGATTCTGCACGTCTTAATACACAACAGAGCTTTTTGGGATACTGAGGCCCCAATTTTCCAGGTGCAGAGGCAATATCTCAGATCATACCTAATGTCCCAAAGAACAAGGACTGATTTCCATTGGAGTTTTCTATGATGTAAAACATTGTGCTAAGTTTTTAAATATTGAATTCTGGGGACAACTTTACTCACTTTCACATTGTTGTAGGTAGTACTTCCTCTAGTAGGTAGCACTAGTTACTTAAAAGCTCAAGATGGTTTTTTATTCCCAAGTACCAGTTTACTCTATTCATGAACAAGAGCCTCAATGCAGAGACGCTGGAGATCCTCATTTTCCTCTCTGGTCAATTCTCTAAGCTCAGGGTGGCCCATCCTGCCTTTCCCCACTGGCCCATTCCACCATTGAGAAAACATTCATGTTCCCAGCATCCTATAGTTGATGACTAATATGGGTGTGACTTTTGGGGTCTCTCCTGAACTCTCAGACTTGGCTCCTTTATGAGCAGGTCTAATCACAATATAAAGATCACAGGAATTGGAGATTATGCTATTCATCTTTAAAATGTTGTTATATATCCTCGAATCTCAGATAATCCAATTCCACACGCATTAAGAATCTTGCATCTCTGATTGATTTAGCTGTTCCTGCCATGTCTCACTGATGGAATGAGAAAATAAAATGGGTGGATGTTAGTGCAATTCAATACACACACACACGCACACACACCATGCAATAAGGAGACTTGGAAGCGATATCTAGGTAACTTTGCTTATCTGTCACAGAATTCTCAAGCAGTCTAGCCTTGATATGACTTAGCACTCTCCCCCCACCTCCTTCCATTCCTTTAAGTAGCAAATAATCTGAGTGTTTTCGTGTGCCAGGCAGTGGGAATTGGACATGCTCGAGGAATATGCTGAGTAAAAATGTCTAGTAGACAGTTGGATCTTTGATTCTAAAGCTGAGAAATGAAGTCTGTGTTGGGAATTTAAATTTTAGTCATCAGATTATATATAGTCCTGAAACCATGTGATAATATGAAATAGTCCAGGGAGACAAGATAAGATGACCATAAAAGAAGACCTAGGACAGAATGCAGTATCAAATGTAAGAATAGACAATAAAAGAGAAGATTCTCATATTTAAGAACTTTCTAGAAAAGGGTGTACTAAAGTCTTCTGGGCAATACACCTTCACGAAGGACCACAATTATTCCTGCAGGCCAGGAGGAACTGAGAGGTGAAGCAGAAGTCTCAGGTGTGATACTCTCGAGGAGCAATACCCACCAGATGTCCTCTGACACGTAAACTTCAATTGCTCACGGCTTTCTTTCCAACACAGAACTCTCCTGTACTTTCCAGTGTCTCCTCGATGCCTAGAAACATCTCATCTCTCCCTGTAAAGCCAATCTCTACTAAAAAATATTTAGAAAGTAAAATAGAATACCAGGGTCAGAGATTGACTAAATGGGAGAGTGAAGAAAAGAAAGGTATTGTCCAGTTGAAGGTTGTACCATTCTTTTAGTAAAAGACATAGATGGATAGAAAAGTTGTATTTTTTGAAAAGATACATTTGCAGAGATATTTCCTATATTAAATATCTATATCTACTATACTCTTGAGCTCTGGAGTGCTAATGCTGTCTGTATTACTTATTTTTGTGTCTCAGGACTTAGAGCAGTGTATAGTACAGATAAGAACTGTGAACAAGTGTTTGCAGCATTGATTTGAACACACTTTCAGATGAGGCCAGTAACATCTTCCCATGAGGGTTTATCACAAAGATCCCCAAGGGATCCTAGTCACTTTTGCTTAGGCAATAATTTCATCAGTCAGATGAGGGAATTGGGTCACATCCTGGGATAAGCAACATAAAGGTCTTCTCATTTGCACCAGACTAGCTTATTATACTGCTCTGCAATGGAGGCTTTATCCCTAGCACCATTGTTTTCACTGCTAACTTTGAGATACACACACACACTTAAAATGAAATAAAAATCTTGGGTTAGAACAACTCAATCACTTATCCATGACAAATTCTACACTTAACAGAACCATCAAGGGGGTAAGGAATGGGATGTTATTGTTTAATGGGGACAGATTTCAGTTTGGCTAGATGAAAGGAGCCCTGAAGGTGAAAGGGTGGCGATTGCATGACAACGTGGATGTCTTTAATTTTACTGAACCACTGAAGTGCACATTTAAAAATTGTTAAGGGGGTGAATTTTATATTATAGCTATCTGATCACAATTAAAAATGATAATTAAAGTTATAGCGCTCATGTTTTTTAAAACTATCATTTCTTGTTCAAGGCTTTTGGAGTTACTGTTGGAGGAGAGGTGTAAGCTGAGGTTCCCATCAGCAGTGCCATGAATGATGGCATTATGTGACTCTCTGTGAGTTGTGGGTTGAATTGTCCCCTCCACTCCCCTGGCAAATAAACATATTTAAGTACTAACCCCTAGTACCTATTTTGGAAATAGGACCTTTGCAGATGTAACCAAGTTAAGATGAGGTTATACTAAATCAGGGTGAGCCTTAATCCAATATGACTGGCATCCTTATAGGAGAAAAGAAACACAGAGAAAGGAGACACCCTGGGAGCTTGCCATGTGAAGAGATAAGTTTAAGTGATGTACCCACAAGCCAAGAGACACTAAGGGTTGCCAGCAACCACCAGAGGAAAGAAAGAGGCAAAGAAGGATCCCTCTACAGCCTTCAGAAAGAGCATGCCCACACCTTGATTTTGTAGTTATGGCCTCCTGAAATGTAAAGGAATAAATTTCCATTGTTTTAAGTCACTTAGTTTGTGGTTATTTGTTAGAGCGGCCTTGAGAAACTAATACAGGCACTAAGAAGAAGGGGATTCCCTTTAGCCTTTTGTGGATTGCCAATACATTTGTTTGACTAAGAGGAATGGAGTGATATGAATGGTTTTTACTGAACATTCTGACTATGCACTGGACTCATTAAGGTGTGTGTGCCTGGGG
>NW_007249781.1:131107-148183 GCF_000164805.1 Carlito syrichta
TTTTGGGGGGGGGGGGTGGGGGGGGGGGGGGAGGGTGTCTTTCACCATTGTGACTCACAGTCCTTTTTTAACAGGTGCCAGGAGACAGAATTTTAAGACTAACTGTAAGTTAAAAAGCAATGACAGCACCAAGCAAATATTTCCATTTCAAGGCAACTCATTACCCACTGGTAATGGTCAGTGGGTAGTTTAGCCCTCCTCCAAAAGAAAGAAGCAGTTTGGAGCACTGGAAAGAACATAGGTTTTAGGGTTAGATGAATGAGACTTAGTTACATGCTTCTGGAAGCTTAAAGTCTTGAAAACATTATAAAATACAAATAATTAAATCTATTCAAACGCAGACTAATTTGATGTCATCCAAGACATACAAAATATCCCTAAAATACATATATTTATAGCTCTTCAGGAAACTTGCCAGAAAAGAAAGTCATCTCAATGAATCTCTAGAAGCATGGGGTAGGAGCAGAGAGAGCCATCCAGTTAGGAGGAAGAAAGTGAAAAATGCAAAGAAAAGGGAAATAAAGACCCAGTGATGTTTAATGAGAGTATTCATTCCAAGATGGCAGGAGGCATCAAAGGCCAGGCTACGCACCTTATGTTTGCTTTTCCAGTTGTTGGGGAGACTTTGAAGGTTTCTGAACAGGAGAGTAATATGATCAGAATTGGCATTGGGCAGAGTGTGATGGTAGCTGGGTTTCATATGAGTTGGAAGCAGAAAAATGGGCAAGCAGGAAGAACAATTGGAAATGTATTGCTAAACCAGTTATATTTTCTAGGGCAGGAACTTGCTGGTTGTCACTCCGTTCTTTAGAGATTTAATTACACATGAGGTTTGGAATTCACAAAGAAAGTTCATAGAGCAAGAGAGAGTCTTAAAAAATGAAGTTAGAACAAAGAAGTGAGCCCCTGCCGGCTGTTTCCATTTCCCCTCTTCCTATCACCCTCAATAATAACCAATAAATGTCAGGGAAGCTGCTGATTCATTTGTTTTATCACCACTTTACAGCTAACAAAATGCAGGTACCATTGTTCCCAGCAATTTCGGTATGAGCCCCTGATTTTTAGCTATAATACAGAATTACTGTAAGCTAACTTAGATGTAAAGGCCACCTTCAAAGTCCACTTTGAGAAACATTAGTCATTTATCTCCAAAAGAGTTAGAGATATTTTACCCAATAACAGTAAACTTTTTATTTTGTACTAGCACTTCCCTCACAAAAGTATATGCAACAAATTCCTTTTTCTTTCTTTCTTTCTTTTTTTTTTTTTTTGAGTTGGAGTCTCACTCTGTCACCCAATCTGTCAACCCAGTTTCAGATCTGTAGATGTGGGGAGTTGTTACTGCTACTTGTATGAGTTCCATGAGAAAGTAACAAGGATGCCATTTCTTCCCTGTCCTCTTCTTTGAAATACCCTATAGAATTCATGTGTACAACAGCATTTGTGAGCAATATGGGCTTCTCTGGAAACCATGCAAGGAGCACAGAGAAGAGGATTTGCACCTTCCACTAAACAGCATTCAGCTTGGAATCCCAAGTTCAGGTATCTCCCTTCTCCTCATTCCCTTTCCACGAGAGGTCCTTTGTTTCTAACCTTTGTACCAATGACAAGGTTACCATTTTCCTTTTCTCACCATTCGGGTCTGCCCCAATTGCTACCTCCAAAGCACACCCTGGGGCTCAGTGAAAGAGAAGGCTGGCCAGTCGGCAGACTCTCTACTTAGCCAGCAAGTGAGGAGCCCCTTCTGTACTTGAGCATGCCTCTTGAACTCTTGCTCCTACACACGTAGCTTTCACAGCAATTTCCCACAGATTACAGAAGTGCTCCATGGAGGAGAATTTCTACTTCCTACTCATCATTGGGGTGATATATGAGCAAAGAAAATGATGCACCTCAGATGTTGTAGATGAAAACTTAATGCTAATGGGCATAAGGGGGAAGAAGAATCAGCAAAGTCACTGATGGAGCTTTTGTGTACTCTTCTGTGCTCAAGGTTGGTTGTTTAATTAATACCATCTGGCCCATTCAGCAGTAGCTAACACAAGGAAATACTTAAAGGACTGGTTTTCTGATATTAAATATGACTTTTGAAACCCAAATAGTTCTTCTTATTAAGCTGAGATCAAAGTTGAATTTAATTAGCCTTAGGAATAGAACTGTAAATAGAAAAGGCATTCATCAACAAGCACATTATCCTTCCTTGCAGATCAGCTTACACATCATGTGTCTCTTCATGATGATGAAAAATAATGTGTTTTGGGGGGAAAATATTAGCACAACACTATCAAGGGAATTTGCCTGATGTAAATGTAATGCATATACATATATTAAAACATTTATATATAAAAAAGACTTTTTAATAACAATTACATTACATTTTCCTATCCCTCTTATTATTAACCATTTTGAAGCCCACAGCTTAATATTTTTTTCTAAGATTTTTCACACCACCAGACATTCAGAAAAATTTCTTGAAGGATCCTTTAGTAAATTAATACTGCTATATTAAGACTCTTAAATCCTTTAATAATTCTTTGGATAATTCCTAAATTGCTCTAAGAACTGTATCCTTGGAAATAAATCCTAAGAACAAAATGAACATGGTTTTGTTGGAAGGACTAGCTAAAGAAAATAGGCATCTTAAAATGCGGTAGAAAAGTGGCAAAAGCTTTTAGACAACCATTAGCGATCCTCATGGAGGAATAGATTAAAATGTCTAAAAGTAATAGAAATGTTAAATGCTCTAATTTTGCATCAAGTATGTAATTTCTTTTTTGTTTTGCTTCACATCCAACCAGTTGAAACCTACAAAATAATACAGCACTGATTTCTTTTTGTTGGTCCTATAATACTTCCCCTGGAACAATTATGCATCCAATTCGGGGACTGTCACAGCCAAACTGATGTCTTCCCTTGGGACCATGAGGAACAATTGCCCTTCCCCATGGGGTGGCTCTAAAAGCTGAGTCTAAAAGCCAAGCCCGTTTGATGAATGCAGCAGCTCCCTGGACGGTGTCACCCTTTGTGGATGGGACAGGGAGGCTGCACAGTTGGGCCAAAATACTTTCTCCCAAATGGTCAACTGCAAGTTGTGTGTGACTGCTGCAGAGCTCTGTAGTCACCAAGGAGGAGAAACCATGGCAGTTTTTTTAAATTCGTGAAAAACCATGTTTGTTGGGTTTTTTTAAATCCCGAAGTCTCTTTTTTTAAAAAAAGTGTCCTAGTTTGTTTCAGTCCGCTTCTAGGCTTTCATGTCACCGCAAACCGAATCACACCTAATAAATTCCTGGGTGACAAACCCCACATAATGTAACTTCAGATCCATAATGTGTAAAAACTAAATGTTCTTTAATTTAATGATTCCCCAAATATTTATTGTTTCTCCCTTCTGGGTTGCTCTCCCTTCCTCTTCCTCCTTTCTTCTCTTTTTCATACGTTTCAAAACTGCTGGAAAATGAACGTATTGAGTGTGTTTTATGGGAGTTAACAGTATGGGCCTTAGAGGCAGGAATTAAAGCCTGTGCTTGACTACTAACTCTGTGGCTTTTGGAACAATCACTTAACCTCTCTGAGACTCAACTTCTTGTCCATAAAATGGGGCTAATAAAGCTCTCAGAATACCTGGGAAGATTAAATGATAGTATCAACTATCGTCCTAGAAGAACATAGGCAGGGGCTCAGGCAGAAGTCGGCAACCTGGGTTTGACCACTTACTATGTGCTACAAATTCTTTCACTTCTCTGTGCCTCACTTTTGTCATCTATAAAATAGGAACAAAAACATTATGTCGCTTGACTGATTGTTGGGAAGCTTAAATGACCTCAAATGTGCAAAGCACTTAGCGAATGACTGTCTTGTGGCAAACACGCACCTGTTATTGTTGTTGAACAGCATAACTTTCCTGCTCTCAACCGATCTTCTCATATTAATGGAGTATCAGAGGTTTTCTCTCTACACTCCAAGCCCAGGGATACTCGGGTGAGCCTGTCCAGTTCCAAAGTCCAGTCTCTTTCCCACACAGAGAGATTATGCATTGTCCCTTTATGAGTTTATGGGTGTGTGGCAGTGTAGCTGGGAGGTGCCCACAGATAGTGGCTAGATTTTTGTCTTGCAAGGTCCAGAAATACAGGTTGGGTATTGGTGGCACTCATTCAGGAGAAAGCAGAGTTGCAAAGCTAAGTGACGGTCCCACTCACAAAATGAACCAGTCTGTCCTGGCTACTCTGCGGGGTTGGGGTCAGTGCCTTAGTCTAGGAGAGCTCTTGGCTTTGCTCCTCATTCAGGTAGTAATCCCAGTAGACTCCTGAAGGGGAACTAGTGCTGCTGTAGAGCTTAGGGTTACAAAGTAAGCACCAAAGAGCTGACCCCCAAGGAGTACTGCCCTACTTACGTGAGACAGACTGGGTCCTTGCATGTGTACGCTGTGCAGGGAGTGAGTGGCCCAGAGGGAGTCATGGTGATTCAGTGGAATAATTGATCGTCAGAGATATGGTCATGAGAACTGCCCCTGGAGAATAGCCCAGCACCGTCCGCAGCCAAGAGCCACTCTGTAAGAGGAACTTGAGACATTTGACACCTGCCTCAATTAGGGTAGGGTCCGTGCACAAGCTCCACTTGTGGATTTTTTTGGGGACTTGTACACTCCCATTAGTTTAGGGGCCTCCCACACAGTAAATTACTGCTAAATTACATTGGCCTAGAGCTGCTTCCATTCATATTTTAAGTTTGACCTAAAGGTTTCCCCATACATAGTGAACTGTGGCCTAATTGGAAGTGAAAATGGATGGTAACCTACTCTGGTACCAAGTAGCAGAGCCTCAGCCCATCACAGCAGCTGAGTTTCAGCCCATCACAGGTGGCCAACTGTTTAAAGAGTGTTCGAATAAGGCAATTGAGGAGCCGTAATCAGTTCTGCTCTTTTTGTACCTTGCTTCCATTTTCTGTATGGCACTCTTCCCTTTTTCTGTCCATAAATGTTCCCAGCCCAAGAAGCAGCCCTAGAGTCGTTCTGAGCTTATTTTGGTTCCAGGGACTGCCTGATTCCTGAATTGTTTCTTTGTTCAATCAAACTCTGCAAAATTTAATTTGTCTAAAGTTTTTCTTTCAACATTATTTTCAGAATTTTCACATCATCTGGGAGAATTCTGATGGGGAACACACTTACTCAAAGCAACTTCTCTCCTGTAACCTGGGTGATTTTGAATGGTGAGATAAGCCTGGTATTGCCAGTGAAGTGATTAGTCCCTATGCATGCATTTCCTGGCCAGGGACTCCTTAATCCTACAGGTCAATGGATATGTAAGCAGAGGGACATCAACTTCCCCTTTGGTGTGTGAACCAACATGGGGTCCTGCTTTGAACCGATGTACCCAGTGACTCTCTTCACATACTCCTTGAACTTGTGAATGATTGCTTATTTGAGGCCAGCAGTTCTGATGTGTGAGTTGGGACCTGGGTCTCTCAAATATCCCTTTGGTAGCACAATTTGTACAGGCTTCCTTTCCTCTTCATTTGTATAAGATAGGATTTAGTGAAATTTTGTGATGGCAGAACTCTGAATACTTTGTCACAGACCTCCTTTCACCAATTCTTAAAAGGTGAGATGATGGCGGGAATGCCAAGGCTATTATTACTCCCGGAACTTCCCCTTCCTCTTATATAGTGCCCCAGTCTGAACTGGATAACCTCAAAATAGTTCACTAAGTAGTTTAGCAATCCAGAAATAATCCTTTACAAATATCCTATAATACTTCTACCTGCCCAGAGCCCTCTGATTCTGAGAAGGACTAAACGTGCCCTGTCAGCTAAGGTTTTCTTTTTTAAAGATAGAAAGATTCATGGTACAGTAAAAAATAAATGAGTTCTCTGCAGGTCACCAAAGTAGTTGAGTGTTTAGTGGGATACTTTGCTATATTCACAGTATTTTACACAGATTCCACTTTATTCAAATTCTCAATCACATTCCCTACCTCAGAATACCCATTTACAAGTTGGATATTTATAAATATGAGACTCTGGATTATAAGATCCTTAAGAACCTAGCAACTTTCATCTGAAACATTTGGCCATCAGAATATTGGAAAGGCTATTCTGGGACAATTGTAGGCTTTTCTCATGATGGTTTTTCTGAGAGAATTTAAAAACTTTTAAAATCTGCCAACCTCTATATTTGATCCCTGTGACCCATGTTTCTAAAGCTCATTTCTAAATAGAACTCATGAAACTAAAAGCTCTGTCCTATCCCAGTGACTTCACCCCTAGAGGATCATTGCAGAACCCTGAGGAAATCATGTTACTTGAATAAAGTGTTGTGCCATGGGAAAGGCAGAGTTGATACAATGAAAACTAAAGATTGAATGATGGGTTGAGTCTCCTTATAACCTGGTTCTAACAGAGTGGATCTCATAACAGCACTACCCATTTCCTCTCCAAGGAAGCAGGGTAAGAATGGAGCAGCAGCATAACAATGGTGAAGTATGATTACCACAACCTCAGTAAGTCCATAAAATCAGAATCAAGATTGCTTTCTTGGAGGAAGTATGTAGAAGAGAGTTAATACAGGCAGTAAAGTGGGTGTGGCCACCCTAGAGACCCGTGCTAAGTCAACATTCTTAAGGTGGCCTCACTGAGCCAAAACAGGCATCCATTTAACTCATGCACAAATCTGTACTATCCAGTTACTTGTCATCTGAATTAGCCACTAAGACCTTCCCTGAAAGGCCTTCTAACTCAGTTGCCTATTTCATCCACAGACATTACAATTGTAGTTTGGGCTAGTCCCTGAAGAAGATGCCAACATCTTGCTTTGATTGTTTGCAGGTGATTTCATCAGACTTTACCCTGTCTTTGTTTTGATGTCCGTAGAGTTTGCTGGAACATTGGCTTGGCGAAGGCTACTTCCTCTTTCAGCCTGGCTTGGCTTGGCTCCTGAGTGATTTAAGACCTGTTTTGGAACTAAGTTTGGGAGTTGGACTGAGGTGGAAGTGAAGGTCAAATAAATAGCCATTGTCATGAGGAGACCCAGGCAGAAATGGGTTTGCAGAGCCATGGAGAATGTTCTTCATGGGCCCTGTTCCATAGTTCCAAATGACCTTTTCATTTTCCTTGGAAGGGATAAGAAAAGTTGTCCCCTAAGAATATTCTCTCAAATCCAAGGCCCGTCGTTTCGATAGAAGGTTGTAAGAGACTGTAGTCCTGTGGGATATCTCTTTCCAGGAGTTCCTCTCTTGGGAAAAGAGATGGTGTTGGCATCTGTCTGAGATGATCACATGTGGGGATTAGAAGGCTGTATGTAGTTTTGCCTGCTCAGATGAATAAAAATTTATTTCTCTGCTCCAGGAACTGAGCCTTTATAAAACACAAATCAGACCATGCTGCTTCCCTGCTTAAAGCCCCTTGATGGCCAAGTGCCAGATATTCCACTGCCATCTTAGCTCTCCATGATCACTGCTTACCACTCCAGCCTCTCCCCTTGCTGTATAACCTCTTTCCTCATCCTTTGTGGCAAGGGTTGGCAAACTGCAACACATGGGCCACATTTGACCCTCAAGGACTGGATCATAAGCTAAGACTGGTTTTTCCATCTTTGAAGTTACATATTAAATGATTGTGCAATGCCAACACAAGTACCTTTGATTTTGCTTCATGGCCTGCAGAACTTAAAATATTTACTCTCTGGTCCTTTAAAGGAAGTTTTCTGTCTGTTGCTCTACAGTATCATGACACCTTTTGTTATACATTACCCCCAAATGCACCATTGTTGCACTCCAGCGTGCCTTGGTTCAAGCTATTCCTGCTACTTGAAATTGCTTCTCTTCCACAGTCACCAGACGGTTTTCATGTGCCAGGTGCTTGAATTACAAATCAAATTAGACACAGCCTCCCTTCCTACCTCCTACCCTTCAGGAGCTCACAGCTGGATGGGAGAGACACACGCTACACCAATGGGTACAAAACTATGTAGGTAGTGATCCACTGAATTAAACACAAAGTGCAATGGAGACATTTACATTAGACTGGGACATCAAGGAACGTTTCCTGGAGGAGGTAGTCATTGAACTAAGGTTTTAAGAAAGAGCAGGAGTTTTCAAGGAAAAGGAGATTCAGTTGAGAACTTTCCAGGCAAACGAGTAGCACCTAAAGCATACAAGTGTCAAGACCTTCCTAGCAAGAGAAAACTGTGTGGGGTCGCAGAAGGAGTTTTGACAGAGAATGACAAAGTTTTATTTGCTCTGTATAAAGACGGTAGGGACAGAAAGGAGAAGGTGGGGCAAAATTGGAGGCATGGAGACCAGACAGGAGGTGGTTTTATTCATCATTAAGGAATCACAATATATAAACTAAGGTAAACGTGGGAGTAGGGGGGCAGGGAAGAGGATGAGCACTCAGATTTGAGAGCACTTAATGGATTTCTAGTGAACGATAAATTGTTGGCAGAAAGGGGCAAGAAAGCCTTCCTCTAGTCCCCTCCTATAGGTGCTCAGCTCTGGTCACTGTGTAGATAAATGATGGAGTGTCTACCTGGGCTAGGAAATGACTCAGAGGACCAAGTGGTAATGTACAGGGAGAATGAGGAATTGGGTCTCTTGTTCTAATATAAATAGCTTCATGTATCTAGGAAGTCTTCTAGAAAGCCATCTAGGAAGCCTTCAGCCTGAGTTGGGGTCTTCCTCTGTTGAAGATTGTTTAGTTTATCAGAACCCTCACCCCTTTTCTTTTTTTCCTACTTAGATGGGATGAGCTGAATGAAAGTTGATGTGGTGACTACCTAATCTTTATATTTTTGGGGACTAACACAGTGTCCAGATGCTCAATAAATGGTCACTGAGCTGAATTGAATGGATGTGGGGTCTTGGGGAGGGTCCCCCAGGGCGATGTGGTTGGCAGAGCAGCAGATTTGTACTCCAATGGATCTGGTTGGACACTTTCCACTTTCTACCTTTGTGAGTTTTGCCAGGTCACTGTATCTTGATAAAAGTACAGACATAGCTCATTCTATTTTGCTTGGCTTTATAATGCTTCTCATATACTGAATTTTTAACAAGTTGAAGGTTTGTGGCAACCTTGCACTGAACAAGTCTACTGAAATCCTTTTCTCACCAGCATGTGCTCACTTTGTGTCTCTATGTCACAATTTAGTAATTCTTGCAATATTTCTAACTTTTTCATTATTATTATATCTAGTATGATGATCTGTGATCAGCGACTTTTGATGCTACTATTGTAACTGTTTTAGGGTACCCTGAGCCATGCCCATAAAAGACAGCAAACTCAATAAATGTTGCATTTGCTTTGACTAGCCATTCTCCTGTCTCTCTTCCTCTCCTCTGGCATCCCTAGTCCATGAGACACAACAATATTGAAGTTAGGTCAATTAATAATCCTTCCATGGCCTCTAAGTGTTCAAGTGAAAGGAAGAGTCACACATCTCTCACTTTAAATTGAAAGTGAAGAATAATAAAGTTTAGCGAGGAAGGCATGTCAATAGGCCAAAAGCTGGGTCTCTTGTGCCAAAGATTAGCCAAATTATAAACACAAAGGAAAAATTCTTGAAGGATATCAAAAGTGCTTCTCTAATGAACACACAAATAGTAAGAAAGCAAAATAAAGTCTTATTGCTGATATGGAGAAAGTTTCAGTGGTCTGAATACAAGATCAAGCCAGCTGTAACACTTCTTTGAGCCAAACTCCAATCCAGAGAAAGGCCCTAACTCTTCGACTCTACAAAGGCTGAGAGAGGTAAGGAAGCTACAGAATAAAAGTTTGAAGCCAGCAGAAATTGATTCCTGAGGTTTAAGAAAAACCATCTCCATAACATACACGTGCAAGGTGAAGCAGCAAGTGCTGATGTAGAAGCTGGAACAAGTTATCCAGAAGAATCTTTAAAATAAAAAAATTAAAAGTTAAAAAAAACACACTCATAAACGAACCTTGAACAACTATCATAATACTATAAGAAAAGGATTGGCAGTAGCGGGAAACTGTGGGGGAGGGGGCACGGGGTGGGGAGGCGGGATAGGTAGTAGTGGGAATCTGCCTGGGGAAGCGGGGGGCACACCTCATCAACAAGGCTACCTGCATAATGAACATTTGTATACCTAACCCTGAATTGTACCCCACATCTTTAAAATAAAAAAATTAAAAGTTAAAAAACAAACCAAAAAAAGTTATCCAGAAGATCTAGCTAAGATAAATTGAAAAATGTGGTTACACTAAACAACAGCTTTTCCATGTAGACCAAATAGCCTCCTATTGAAAGAAGATGCTATCAAAGACTTTCCTAGATAGACAGGAGAAGCGAATTTCTAGCTTCAAAACTTTAAAGAACAGGCTGACTCTCTTGTTAGGGGCTAATGCAGCTGATGACTTTAAATTGAAGCCAAAACTCATTTCTCACTCTGAAAAGCCTAGGGCCTTTAAGAATTATGCTAAATCCATTCTGCCTGTGCCCTATAAATGGAAAGACAAAACCCGACTTGTAGCGCATATGTTTACAGCATGGTTTGCTGAAGATTTGAAGCACATTGTTGAGACCTACTGCTCAGAAAAAAAATTTTTTTTAATATCATTGCTCATTGACAATGTACTTTGTCACCTGACAGCTTGGATGGAGATATATAAAGAGATTCACTTTTTCATGCCTGCTAACACAATATCCACTCTACGGCCCACAAATCAAGGAGTAATTTTGACTTTCAAGTCTTACTATTTAAGAAATATGTGCCGTAAGACTGCCACAGATGGTGATTCTTCTGATGGATCTGGGTGAAGTAAATTAAAAGCCTTCTGAAAATGATCTATCATTTTAGATGTCATTAAGAACATACATGATTTATAGCAGGAGGTCAAAATGTCAACAGGAGTTTGAAAGAAGTTA
The DNA here is from genome assembly GCF_000164805.1 of Carlito syrichta. NCBI lineage: Eukaryota > Metazoa > Chordata > Mammalia > Primates > Tarsiidae > Carlito > Carlito syrichta. Next base: position 141,984 of record NW_007249781.1, read on the forward strand.
ATTCCAGCCCTCATAGATGACTTTGAGGGGTTCAAGATTTCAGCGAAAAAAGTAATTACTGATGTGGTGGAACTAGAATTAGAAGTGGAGCCTAAAGATATGATGGAATCTCATGATAAAAGTTGAACAGATGAGGAGTTGCTTCTTATGGAGGAACAAAAGAGTGACTTCTTGGGTTCAAATCTACTCCCAGCAAATTTGCTGTGAACACTGTTGAAATGACAAGAAAGGATCTAGAATATTACATACATTTAGTTGATAAAGCAATGGAAGGGTTTGAGAGAATTAACTGAAAGAAGTTGGGAAGTCCTATGTGAGTAAAATGTTATCAAGCAGCATTTCATGATATAGAGAAATCTTTTGTGAAAGAAGTCAATCTATGTGGCAAATTTCATTTGTTTTTTTAAAAATATTTTTTAGGTGTGCTCTCCCTCCCCTGGCAGTTTCCCACTACTGCCAATCCCTCCCAGGGCAGTTTTCTACTATTGCCAATCCCTTTCTTAAGTATTACGATAGTTATTCAAGGTCCAATTATGAGTGAGAACATTTGATATTCAATTCTTTGTTTCTATGATAGATCACTTGGTATTACAGACTCTAAGTCCATCCAAGTTGCTGCAAAGTTCATAATTTTGTCCTTCTTTATGGCTGCATAATATTCCATTGTGTATACGTACACATTTAAAAAAATCCAGTCCTCTTTCACTGGGCAGCATGGTTGGTTCCATGTTTTTGCTATTGTGAATAACGCTGCAATAAACATGCGTGTGCAGGTATCTTTCTCATAGAGTGATTTGAGTTCCTCCGGGTATATTCCCAGTAGGGGGATTGAGGGGTCGAATGGGAGGTCGATTTTTAGATCTTTTAGGAATCACCACACTATTTTACACAGAGGTTGTACTAGTTTACACTCCCACCAAAAGTGTAGAAGTGTTCCCTTTTTGCTGCATCTTCTCCAGCATCTGTTGTTTTTTGAGTAATTGGTGATGGTCATACTGACTAAAGCTAGGTGGTATCTCAGTGTGGTTTTAATCTGCATTTTTTTGATGACTAGTGAGGCTGAGCATGTTTTTATTTATCTGTTGGCTACTCGTATGTCTTCTTTTGAGAAGTGTCTATTTATATCTTTTACCCACTTTGTAAAGGGGCTGTTTGCTTTTTTCTTTTCAGCATGTTTGAGTTCCTTGTAGATTCTAAATGTTAGGATTTTGTCAGATATACAGTTGGCAAATATTTTTTCCCAGTCTATGGGCTATCTCCCCACTCTCTTGATGGTTTCTTTGGCTTTGCAGAAGTTTTTCAGTTTAGTGAGGTTCCACTTATCTATATTATCTCTTATGACATGGGCACTTGAGGTTTTACCCAGGAATTGGTTGCCAGTTCTGATTTCCATAAGGGTGCATTTTCTAAGATTCTTATAGTTTGAGGTTTTATATTTAGTTCATTGATCCATTTAGAGTTGGTTTTTGTGTATGGTGATAGGCAGGGAACTTTTACAAAATATTTTGCATGTGGTCAACCAGTTTTCCCGGCAACATTTACTGAATAGGTTCTCCTCTTCCCAGTGATTGGTGGCGGAGGCTTTGTAAAAGATGAGTTGCCTGAGAAATTGAGGTTTTGCTCTGGAATCTCCATCCTGTTCCATTGGTCCATATGCCTGTTGTACAAATGTCAGGCTGTTTTGATTAGTGTAGCTTTATAATACAGTTTAAAGTCTGGGAGTGTGATACCACCTGTTTTTTTTTTGTTTTTTTTTTTGCTGAGGATTGTTGTGGCTATTCATGGTCATTTATGTTTCCATTTGAATTCTTATTGTCATTTTCAGGTCTGAGGAGAATGCTGCTGGTAATTTAATGGGTATTGCATTAAATCTGTAGATTACCTTGGGAAGGATGGACATCTTAACAATGTTGATTCTTCCAATCCATGAGCATGGAATATTTTTCCATTTGTTTATGTCATCTTTGATTTTTTTGAGCAATGTTTTGTAGTTTTTGTTGTAAAGATCTTTCACTTCTCTGGTTAGGAAGATGCCAAGGTATTTCATTTTTTTGTGGCTATCGTGAATGGAATTGTGCTTTTTATTTGGATTTTTGTTTGTTTATTGTTGGTGTATAGGAATGCAACTGTCTTTTGCACATTTATTTAATACCCTGAGACTTTGCCAAAGTCCTTTATCAGTGCAAGGGGGCTTTTGACAGATTCTCTTAGGTTTTCGAGGAATAGAATCATGTCATCTGCAAAGAGGGATAACTTAACTTCCCCTTTTTCTATTTGAATACCCCTGATTTCTTTCTATTGTCTGATTGCTGTAGCTAGGACTTCCAATACTATGTTGAACAGGAGAGGTGAGAGTGGGCATCCTTGTCTTGTTCCGATTTACAGGGGAAACGGTTCCAATTTTTGTCTGTTTAGCAGTATGTTAGCTGTGGGTTTCTCATAGATGGCTCTTACTATTTTGAGGTATGTTCTATCTCTGCCTAAATGTTCGAGGGTTTTTATCAAGAAGGGGTGCTGGATTTTATTGAAAGCTTTTTCCACGTCTAATGAGATAATCATGTGGTTTTTGTTTTTACATCTGTTGATGTATTTAATTACGTTTATTGTCTTGCCGATGTTCAACCAGCCCTGTACCCTGGGGAGGAAGTCTACTTGGTCACAGTGGATGATTTTTGAGATGTGTTGTTGGATCTGGTTTGCTAGAATCTTGTTGCGAATTTTAGCATCTATGTTCTTCAAGGATATCGGCCTATAGTTCTCTTTCTTTATTGGATCTTTACTCGGTTTGGCTATCAATGTGATGTTAGCTTCATAAAATGATTTGGGGAGAGTTCCATCTTTCTCAGTTTTCTGGAATATTTTCAATAGGATTGGTATCAGCTCCTTCGTGTATATTTTGTAGAATTCTACTGGAAAGCCATCTGGCCCAGGGCTTTTTTCTGTAGGTAGTTTTTTTTATGACATAGTCAATTTCCTGGATTGCTATTAGTCTATTTAGGGTCTCAATTTCTTCTTGTTTCAACCTGGGGAGGTTGTGTGATGTCACAAAGTCTTCCACTTCATTTAAGTTTTCAAGTTTGTTTACATACAGGAGTACATAGTAATCTCTAATAACCTTTTGTATTTCTTTGGAGTCAGTTGTAACTTCATCTTTTGCATTTCTGATTGTGTTTATTTGGGCTTTTTCTCTCCTTTTCTTGGTCAATCTAGCTAAGCATCTGTCCATCAATCTTATTTATCCTTTCAAAGAACCAACTTTTGGTTTCACTGATTTTTTGTATTATATTTTTGTCTTCTTTGTCCCAAATTTGGACTTTTATTTTGGTGATCTGGGCTCTTCTGCTGAAGTTAGGGCTCTGGTGATCTTGCTTTTCAAGCTTCCTTAGGTGATTTGTTAAGCTGTTAACTTGTGATCTTTCCATTTTCTTCATTTCTGTTTGTAGAGATATGAATTCCCCTCTTAATACTGTTTTCATGGCATCCCAGGGATTTTGGTAAGATGTTTCTTAGTTTTCATTTGTTTCCAGAATATTTTAATCTCTGTTTTGATTTCTGTGTTGACCAAGGAGTTGTTCAGTATTATGCAGTTTAGTGTCCATGTCTTTGTGGGTTTTGAGGGAACTTTGTTAGTATTGATATTTATTTTTATTCCACTGTGGTCTGAGAAGGTGCATAGCAGTTTTTCAATCTTATGGAATTTGTTTATGCTTGATTTGTGGCTGAGGTTATGGTCAATCTTTAGGGTACATTCCATGTGATAATGAGAAGAATGTATAGTCTATGGTTTTTGGGTGGAGTTTTCTGTAGGTATCAATTAAGTCCGTTTGGTCAAGTGTCACATAAAGTTCCAGATTTCCTTGTTGATTTTTTTGTTTTGATGATCTGTCTAGGTTTGTTAGTAGGGTATTTAAGTCCCCAGCTATGATAGTGTTAGAGTCAGTATCTTTTTTTAGTTTACCAAGAAGTTGCTTTATGAAAGTTGGTGCTCCTGTGTTGGGTGCATATATGTTTAGGATGGATATTTCTTGTTGATGGATTGAACTTTTTAATCATTGTGTAGTGACCATCTGTATATTTTTAAATTTTTGATAGCTTAAAGGATATTTTGCCTGATATTAAGATTGTGACTCCTGCTTTCTTTTGTGTTTTGTTTGCCTGAAATTTTGTTTTCCATTCTCTTATTTTGAGTCCATGAGTGTCCTTTCTGGTGAGATGAGTCTCTTGGAGACAATTTATTGTTGCGTCATGATATTTTATCCAATTTTCCATTCTATGTCTTTTCAGTGGTTCATTTAGTCCATTCACATTCAGGCTAATTATTGAGATGTGAGAGTTTATCCCTGTCATGAGGTTCTTACAGAGTTTGTTGTTGTTGCTGTTGTTTGATTATTTGCTTGTTGACTTTCTTTTGATTTTTTGGTTGATTCATGTGTGTTTTCTGTCTTTTTCCTGCATTCTTGAGAAGGACATTGTCATTCTTTTTTTCATTTCTTCTGTGTTTAATACTTTCTTAAGTGTTTCTTGTGGATCTGGGCTGGAGGCAGTGCAAACTATTAGGGACTGAATGTCTGGGAAGAATTTTAATTCTGCATCACTGATGAAATTTAGCTTAGCTGGGTAGGTAATGCTTGGTTGAAATTTTATCTTTAACTTTGAAAATTGGGCTCCAATGTCTCCTAGCCTGAAGTGTTTCTGTAGATAAGTCTGCTGTTATTCTAATTGGTCTTCTCCGGTAGATAGTCTGACCTTTCTCTCTTGCTACCTTTGGGATTTTTTCTTTTATACCTACCTCGTGTAGGCAAATTACTATGTGTCTAGGAGTTGGTCTTCTCATTTGTTGTCTTGCAGGGGTTCTCTGAATCTCTTGTGCTTGAATGGTCATGTCACTGATGAGATGAGGGAAGTTTTCTTAGATAATTTCATGGAATGTTTGTTCCAGGGTGGTCTCTGTCTCTCTATCTGCCTCAGGGATTCCAATTAACCTTAGGTTCAGCCTCTTGATATAATCGCTCATCTCTTGGAAGTTTTGTTCTGTCTTTTTAAGCTTCTTTTTCTGTTTTTAACAGTTTGGGTTTGTTCCTTATTTTGGTCCTCAAGTTCTCAGATTCTTTCTTCTGCTTGGTTAATTCTTCTTCCCATGCTTATCAGTTTGTTATTTATTTCATTCACTGTATTCTTTATTGCTATTATCTCAGTTATCAACTCCTTCATTCTTTCTTCTTGTCTTTCCTCATTTCTATTTATTCTCTCTATTAATATCTTGATATCTGGGATGTGGTTTGAGTCCAGTCATTCTGGGGGCTCTTCATTGTTTGTGTTCTGAAATCTGTATTCTCAGTTGTCCTCCCAGGTGTCTGTGTGAGTTAGACTCATATTCTTCCTTTGGTTTTTCTTCAGTTGTGTAGATTTTCCTCCCCCCTTTATTTTTTACCTCTTCTTTAATTCTGTTGTTCAGTGATGGGGGATAGCTTTTGTTTTCTCAATCTCCTATTCTTCCTTATGTAGATCCTCTGACTTTGTTCAATTCTGAAGCTAGACTTGGGGTATTGGGGTGGCCTGTGCTTTTTGCAGTTTTGAAATTTAATTAAGGGGAGGAGCTGTGATTCAGAAGCTATCTTCAGATCCCATTATCCACTGACAAGTGTGTGGACCCCCCTAGAACCCACTTCCCACCACCTTACAATCTGTCAATGCAGTGGGGGTTTCTGTTTGAACCCAAACTTGCTACTGCTGCTGTCAAATCTCCTACTCTGATCTGATATGTCTGTACCTGTTTTAGCATGGGGAGAGACATCTGTCTCTCCAAGTCTGATGAGAGGATAGCCTTTTAGTCCCAAGCCGGAGACTGGGTTGAGCTGGGTGGGGCAGTGCAGGTCTCTGTCTGATCCTGGTACTGAAAAAATGGTGCCCATCAGTGTCTAGTCACTGGTGTTGGGGCTTCATTCTAGATTTCAATGACCTGCCTTCTCCATGGTTCCTCCTGCTATTGCTGGGTCTGCTACCACAGGTGATGGCATGGGCCAGGTACCAGGTGGTGAGGAGCAGTTGTTCTCTGCTGCCTCCTCTCAAGAGAGCTCTAAGAATGGCAGATGATCCTGCACACTGGGGGCTACAATTTCAGGGCAGTGGTGGCTTGCAGTCACCTCTGGATGAGAACCCTCAGACAGACTTTCACTTACCCCCCCCCCCCCCCCCCCCCC
>NW_007249781.1:148203-163976 GCF_000164805.1 Carlito syrichta
CTTCCCCCCCCCCCCCGCACATACCAATTCACACAGAGAGTCTTTATGGACAGTCACTTTTGCGGAGACTCTCACATTCTGACCTGTTCCATCGCCATCCTACCCAGAAGCCTCTGTTGTGTTATTTTTACAAAATTGCCACAGCCATCCCAACCTTCAGCACCAGCACCCTAATCAGTCAGCGGCCATCAATACTGAGGCAAGACCTTCTACCAGCAAAATGATTATAGACTCAGATGATAGTTAGCCTTTTTTTTAGCAATAAATTATTTTTTAATTAAAACATGTCCATTTGTTCAGACAAAATGCTAGTATACATTTACTAGAGTGCAGTACTGTATAAACATAACTTTTAATATGCACCAGAAGACCAAAATAATTGCGATTTATTTTATTTTTATATGTGTTGTATTTTAATGGTTAAGAATTGAACCTGCAATATCTCCCAGGTATGCCCATATAAAGAAAATATATCTTTCCCTCATATTTTTTAGGGTCACCTAAGAATTAAATGGAGGCAGCATGTACGGATAACAAAAAGAAACTTGAGAGTTTGGAAGTCAGAAGGACTGGGTTCCAATCCTGCATCTGTCACTGACAAAAAGATCTTGAGTAAATTGTTCCTTATAGCCTCAGTTTCTCCATTTGTAAAATGTGGGTGTTACATTAGAACATATTCTTTCCCATTTAGAATTTTATTATGATTTATGAGACTAGATGGTAGATGTAGAAGGGTCATGCAAATGATCAATCTAGAATCAAATTGCTATGTTTTGTATGTGTCCTCCAAAAGCACGTGCTGAAAACTTAATGCCCTATGCAATAGTGTTGAAAAGCGAGGCTAATGGGAAGAGTTTGGGTCATGAGGGCTCCACCATCGTGAATGGATTAATGTCAATTATTAAGGACTTGAAACTGGGACTTTGATCTCTTTCTGTCCTGTTCTTTCTTCCACCTTCCACCACAGGATAATGCAGCAAGAAGGACCTCACCAGGTCTGGCATCTTGATATTGGACTTCCCAAGCTCCAGAGCTATGGGAAATAAATTTCTTTTCTTTATAAATTTCCCAGTCTGTGGCATTCTATTATAGTAACACAAAACAGACTGGTATACATGTAATAGAGAAGAATTACATTTTGGAGTCCAAGAAAGGATTCAGCAATAGATTGTACATATATAAAAAGTGGTCCCATATATAATTGAGAGAGAGAGAGAGAGAGAGAGAGAGAGAGAGAGAGAGAGAGAGAGAGAGGAGAGAGAGAGAGAGGGGAGAGAGAGAGAGAAAAAATTGTACATATACAAAGAGCAAGGTCCTCTGTGGATCTTACTCAAATTATTTGTGGGTGTGTGATATGCCACTCAGGTCCTTTTTCAGAACTGAGACACTCACTCCCCAGCTGCTGGGAGTGTTGCCTGCTGACTATCTACAGAAACGGTCCTTAACTGAAGAGAATTCCCTTTTCCAAGGTAGACCCACCCTGGGAACAGCCTCCATGCAATCATTGGTTGTTGTGGGGATACAAAGGCTCAACCCTCTCACTTCAATTTTGGATGTTTCTGAGAATCATCTCAGCTTTAGAGCTCCCCTGGGATCTGTTGGAAATGCATCTCAGTTCAACTTTCCCTTCAACTCTAACCATTTCTGTTTTCTTCACTTTCTCACAGGTGTTACTGAGAGCATGCCCAAGAAAACATCTGCACACAAATCAGAGTGTTTCCCAGTGAACTTGATCTCTGACTTCTCGTCTCCTGGCTTCTTGTCCTCTATGAACTTGGGGGCACTCCATCAATTGCACTAGGTGGAAGGCCAGCAAAATCTGGGCTCCTTTGTGTATCTTAATAGTTACAGAAATGCAAGTTGAGATATTTTACTCTAAAGATGACCTTTTCTGTGTATCTCACTGTATTCTAAAAGAGCAAACAAGATTTCTTCTCCCAGGAAAACTAGTCTAACGTCCAGAGTTAAAGAAAGCAATAAGTTGGAAGGACTAACCAGTAAAAGGCCTCCTCTAAATGGTACCGTTACAAAAAATAAAATAATCTAGGAAAATAAACCATACTTGATAAGTTTAACTTTCTATAAATAGATTTGTAAGAAATAGCAATAATAATTATTTGATAGTACTGTTGTAGCTCCCAAATAAACATTTAACCTTTAGAGTAGAAGTCATCCTTTTACTTTTCAAGGAAACTAACTTTTCACTTTTCTGTCATGCATTTCCAATCTGAGCTGAAACATTTATGAACTCAGATAAGCCTCATGTAAATGAGTAAACCAGCAGCAGAATAATATTTTTTCTTTTTGAGTTTCAGGTCTTTCTTAAATATTTATTATTGTTCACATATTAGTCCTAAATCCACCCTTGGAGGGTTGGGGGCAGAAGCTTTATTTTTCATAGTTTTTGCACCAATTGTCAAAGCCTCACAATTTGGTCATAACTAAGCCACAGGTTTTACTTCTGCTATGGTAATACTTGGTATGAAGAAGCTAGAACTTCCTTCTATTGCCCAAGTTCAGCATACTATAAAACAAAGAGGTGGAGAAAAACATTTAATAAAGAGGAAAAAGAGATAAATGATTAGTTATAATTCTTTGAGTAGCTGGATAAATATTGACTAGGAGTGCCTTTGAAAAAGCAGCATTCAGATCTGCCTGGAAAAATTAGCTTCCCTCCCTCCCTCTCTCCCTCTACCGTTCAGCATCTCAGCTGTGAGAATCTGGCTCCGTTATTTCTCTCCGTGGGAGCTGCCATTTTAATGACTCAGCACAGCACTTTTTCAGCAGGAGATCCTGCCTCAGGTGGCAGATCAGGCCTGGGAGAATTGAGGTCTCATTTAAACTAAGTTAGAAATTTCCCAACTTGTTTTAAAGTGAAATAGATTTGTAAAAATAACAATAATAATTATTTGACAGTGCTGTTATTGCTCCCAGATCAAAATTTAACCTTTAGAATAGAATCTATCTTTTTTTTTTTTTTTGCCCACACCAACTTTGCACTTCTCTGTCAGGGATTTCCAACCTAAGTTGGAACATTTAACCTGCTCAGCTAAGCCTCAAATAAGAGAGCAAAACAGTGGCAGAATAATTGGTTTCTTTGAGTTTGGGGTCTTTCTCAAATGTTTATTTTACTGTTCACATATTAACCATTTGTATGCTTTTTTTTTTGAGTCAGGGTCTCACTCTGCTATCCAGGCTGGAGTGCAGTGGCATGATCATGGTTTACCACAGCCTCAGTCTTCTGGCCTCAGGTAATCCTTCTGCCCAGACGCCCAAGTTGCTGGGATTACAGGCATGTGCCATCACACTTGGCTACCTTTTTTATTTTTTGTAGAGATGAGGTCTCACTATGTTGCTTAGACTGGTCTTGAACTCCTAGATTCAAGAAATCCTCCTGCCTGGGCCTCCCAAAGTGCTGGGATTACATACTTTGTCTCTTAAAAAAAAGTGTATGGAGCCCAAACGTTTTCATTTGGGGAAAACGGTTGACATTATTTAGGTAGTTTGCATTGTTTTAGAAAATTGTCCTCATGAACTTTTATTTTTCAAAAATTGGGTTATAATTTATGTACAGTGAAATGTGCCAGTCATAACAAGGTTGTCTCCTTCAGTGCAAGGTCCATCTCGTCAGCTGTTCTCTCCCGTTTTCTCGACCACCAGAACAGCCTGGCCCATGCCCAAGCCATTTTCCTCTTGGCATCTCCTCTGCACTGGACCTTTCTCAGGCTCCTTCCTATCCTCAAAGGTCTCCTGGCATGCTCTCTCTACTGCTTCACCTGAACTGACATCCGGCTGCATGTGATCTCACTGCATCTTTCATGGCTGTAATGAACTGAATGTTTGTGTCCCCAAAATCCATATGTTGAAACTCTAATCCCCATGTGATAGTATTTATAGGTGAAGACTTTGGGAAGTGATTAGTTCATAAGGGTGGAGCCCCCATAAGTGGGATTAGTGCCCTTAGGAGAACCTAAAGAGCAAGCAGGCTCTCTTTCTTGAGCATACCACAAGAAGTTGGCTGTCTTGCAACCCAGAAGAGGGCTCTTGCCAGAACCTGACCATATTGGCATTTTGAAATCAACTTCTGTTGTTTATAAACTGCCCAGTCTATGACAATTTGGCTTATAGCTTGAACTGACTAAGCCCTCTCAAGTGAAGTCTCCTTTCCCTCTCATATCTTCCCCCTCAGGGCCACACAGTGGAGTTGGGATTCCTCCACATTTCTACTCACCTGTCCAGAATGCTGTCTGACTCCTTCTGCATTCCCTTCTTCTGTAAGGCTATCCTGTTACTCTTTTTCTAACCTCTGTAATATTACTTACCAACCTCTGTACCACTTTCTATTAGTCATAGAGGATTTTTTACCTATTCACACACTCCCTCTCCTCCCATGTATCTGTCACGTCTCTCAAAGACTTAGAATCTGCAAAGATGAGCTCTTTCACCAATTTTTAAATTTATCTCTAAGCTTGTCCCACTGTCTGTCTGGTCTTCATCATGGTCATTTATACTCAAAACTATCAGCATGTGGTATCTTCCCTTTGCCCTAGACTTCTAAGACCCCAACCCTGTGTCCAACTCACCAGTTCATAAGCATTTATAGACCTAGAACTAATGTCTGCTCTTTCTCACTATGTCTTTGATGGTTTCCATTGATTTGACTGGGACTGCAAAATCTGTTGTTCTCTTTCCAACACCTTGACTCTGCACTCTTAAAGTCAGATTCCCACATCATGCTCTATAATGTGGACCTTGCAGATCCATATCACAGTAAGCTGGCTAGCTTTATCAAACCCATTTGTTCTTGTTCCTGCTCATGGAGTTAAGACTACATTTCATGCCTTCCTTGCAGTTAAGTGGGGCTGCAGAATGGTGTTCTAGTCAATGGAGATAAGTGGTGGTGAGGTATGTCCCTCTGAGACCTGACCCATAAAATTCTCCCGTGTCTAACCCTTCATGCTCTTCTCCTATGGAAACTGGATGTTGACACCAAGGTGACCTTGAAAACCACTTGATGAAGATGGCAGAGGCTGTCACCTTGTATCCTTGAATGGAACATGAGCCCCTCTCTCCCTGCCCCCAGCCTGCTCCCCAAGACTGAAGAAAAACACACAGATTGATCGCAAATAAAAAACAAGCTTTTAGCAGAGGTAAGCCACTGAAATTTTAGAGTTTGTTACAGCAGTTAGTTACATTCTAACACAGACAAATATGTAAGAAGAAAAAATTATCAAATGGATCATATTCAAATAGAGTCATCAGGGACCAAAAAAACTGGTGAAAGGGAGCAAGCTTTGAGTGAAGAAGCAAAGAGATTTGTAGTTTTCTCTTCTTTGTGATCATTTTTTAAAAATGGTTTTTCTCTTTCCAGAATGCTCCATTCATAAGACTGGGGCTTTTCCTGTCTCTACGTGTAATGCCAGGTAGGCATGAGGGAATGGTTCAGAGAAAAGGAAGAATGTTTAGGTGGAGAGGAGCAATAATGACCCCCTTTCACACAATTAATGCACCTTCCCCTCCTGGTGGTGGACCAAGTGTGTATGTGTTTAATGGATGCATCCACGCCAGACCTGTGGCATTGGTAAGCAGCTAGTTAGGAATTTGAAATTCTGAATCCCAGTCATCTTCCTCTGTCATGACTGGCAATCCGAACTAGTTTGGGAAGTGGAACACAGGGTGGGTTAGAGAGAGAGGTTCAGGACGAAGGCTGTGAGTAAGACTCTGGGGTCTTAGCCGTCTGCTCAATGTGGGAGTGGTGGATGGCCCAGGGTGGGAAGCAGTGGGCTTCTCTCTGGTGAAAGATGCCACAGGTCTGAGCATCTGGACCCAAGTCTCCTCACTGGCAAACTGGTATTTCTTTGAGTTTGCTGTAATGGATTGTTCCGGCTGATGAAGGAAATTACTTAAGGAGCAAGTCTTCTCCGTCCCCCAACTCTGTTCTGTCTAGCATCTCTACAGTCTGGCATCTCCACTTAGAAACATTACTTCCCCAGAAGGGTAGCTGGGTCATTATCGCCTCAGGGAGTTCAAAGTGCCTTATGGATACTATCTCATTAAATCCCCCAATAAGTCAAGCCATACCCCTCCTCCACCCCGACTCACAATCCCTGCTCTATCTGAACCAGACTCTGAATAATAAATATCGTGATTTATTGCAAGTCATTTGGAAGGAACTGTAAATGGACACTCAACTTCTTCATCCATCTGAAAAGTACCATCTTAATGTCTGTACAGGATAAATAACAGCTGTTCTGACATCCACTTACCTGGGAAGCCAATGATTTATGATTTGGGGGTTTTCTAGGTACCCTTTACACCCATGGGAAAATGAAGTCCCAGAATCCTTATTTTTCCCTGAATGCTGGCGTTTTCATACCTTTCCATGCCCATCACTGTCTCAGTCTTACATCAGGCCTCTGAAACAGTTGCCGCTTCCTAAATGTGCCATCTTTCTTCAGGCTTTCAAAGCTTCAAATAAACTGTTTCCGTCAGGACACTCCTCCTCATGCCACCATCCTTTACTTCATGATCTTTCATTCATCCTAAAGAACCAGCTCAGATCTTGTGACTTCCATCAAATCTTCTTTGACTTCTACAGGATGAGTTAGTTGTCCTTTCCTCTAATCAGTCACAACTTCAAATAGGAGAGCTACCATTTGTTTCAGGCTCTAGTTACAGACTGTGTATATATATTATCCCCTCTGTGAAGCTGGTGATGTAATCATAACTAATTTTACTGATAAAGAAAAAGAAACTTGAAATGGTTAACAACGCTCCCAACATTTCATTAGTAATTAAGAGGTGAAGCTAAATTTCAAACCCAGGTCAGACACCAAAGCCCGTAATCTTTTACTCAATAAGCTGCTGTCTTTTTTTTTTTTTTAAATCACTTGTTGGTTTCTTTATTAGTATTGCGCTTATTAAGGTAAGGGATTATGACCTTTCATGCCTGTGTCTCAGTACCTAGCATAGTGCCTAGTATAGGATAGGTGCCTCGTAAATGCTTGTAGAATGAATGAATGAAATAAAGGATGAATGTATAATTTACTTGCTTCAGAGAAATTTCTCTTATATTTTTAAATTTGGGGAGCAATTAAGTTGCCAGATTGCCCTTTTGATAATGTTGGGAAGAGGAGTCCTACATAGAGAGAAGAGGATTATTTCGCCAATGAGTCAAATCCTAGAGTCATTGGGTTACACACTCAAACTCATGATGGCTCTTAAAGAGCTCATCTTCCATTGGGCATCTTCATAGAGTGGTTTTGGAATATAAACAAGATCTCTAGATTTATTTATTTATTTGTTCGTTCATTCAACAAATATTGATAGAGCATGACCTATGTGGCAGGCATTGTGCTGAACTCTGGGGACACAATAGTTAGCACAAGAAGTCCTGGTCCTTGAAGTGGACTTCTGTTGTTTGCTCACCCAGCATCTCCTCTGCTAACAGAACCCCTCTTTTCTTCTGGAAAAATATTCTTTCCACTCTCAGACTGTGTATTTTAGTTTGGGCTAATTTTCACTTCTTGCCTTCCAGCTTGGGCACATGGTCAGGCACAGTCAATCACTGTATTGCGTCCTCTGTATCCACAGTGATTGGTTTAGGTATGGTAGTATGACTCAAGCTGGGCAAATGAGAGTCAGCAAAGAGACTTTTACTGGAACTACAGTCATGCATTGCTTAGTGATGGGGATATACTCTGAGAAATACATCCTTAGGTGATTTTGTCATTGTGCAAACATCATAGCATGTACTCACACAAACTCTGATGATATAGCCTCCTATGTACCTGGGCTATACGGTATAGCTTATTGCTTCTAGGCTGCAAACCTCTACATCATTTTACTGTCCTGAATACTGTAGGAATTGTAACACAATACTAAGTATTTGTATATTTAAACATAAAACAATGTAATTTTATGGGCCCACCATCATATATGTGGTCCACTGTTCTTTGAAATGTTCTTATGTGTCCCATGACTATATTAGAAAAGTGATGGTTTATTTTGCTGGTTAAATATAAACCTGGAGCAACTGGTAGAGAATGAAATCAACACAAAAGAAGGCAGAGCTGAGATTTTGAGGGAGCAAGAGTAGAATGATGGCATCATTTTAGGCCTTAGAAACAACAGCCACATCTAAAGCCACCAGAATCCCCAGATTTTCCATTCACATGAGCTAATATATTCTTCTTTCTTCTCACACTATTTTAAGATGGGCTTCTTTCACTTGCAATGAAATAACCCTAAATAATAATAAAATTGGCTCCTGGAAGTTGGGTTTTGTAAGAGACATCCTAAAACGCAGAACTGGCTGAATCACCATAGGGTGTAGAGCACCGGGAATTTCTCTGTTCTTGGTTTGGAGGTCAGAAAACCAATTGTGTCTTAGATGTCAGCTGGGTTGAACTGTTAACCTGTAATATCTTGAGGCTCAAACCATGTTCTAGAGATAGAAAACATAATTATATTGGGGAGAATTGGCTATTTCTTTATGGCCTTCAGTAATTTCCTATAAAGATGAAGTAAGTTTAGTTGGGTGGGAAGAAAACAGAACCTTTCTCAGAGAAGCATACCCAGTATCAGTCAGCAGTTGAGGATGACTAAGAGGAGCATGGAGTATTGAAAAAATGAAATTTTCTAGTCCATGTTAAACCTACCATAAGTAAAGTTAAGAGAGGTTAAACACAGAGGGAGAAGAGACCAGAACCTGGAGGTAGCATTATATCCCAACGCCTTCCAAACATCTTTCTTCCACAGCATAGAAAGCTATTCTCTGGGATGCAGTGGGAAGCATAAACAAATTCTGCCCTGTATTATATATGGCTAACATGATGGATACATCGCTAGCATG
The DNA here is from genome assembly GCF_000164805.1 of Carlito syrichta. Taxonomy (NCBI): domain Eukaryota; kingdom Metazoa; phylum Chordata; class Mammalia; order Primates; family Tarsiidae; genus Carlito; species Carlito syrichta. Next base: position 157,058 of record NW_007249781.1, read on the forward strand.
ATGGATAGAACAAGAGGGTCTACTGCTAAAAGGCAGAAGTCTCTGACTTTGGATCTGATTGAATGCAAATCAAGTGAGAGCTTGTTAAGATTTAAGAAAGCAGTGAAGTCTGGGAAATGTAAGACCTGACAAATGATCACCTGTGACAAAATGATTCACAACTGGGGTAATCCAAGGCCCATGAGCTCACTAAGAGAAAGCAAGCAGCCATACCACGGGAAAGTCTCCTGTTACCCCTCTTAGCTGTGGCCATGGGGTCAACCAACAAAAGAGCTCTTGTCAGAGAAGAACCAGGGGAGGCCAGACTGGTTGACCAAGGAATACTTTTTATCACAGGGCAGAGGTGTCCTGGTTATCTCTACCCACCATGCTCCTAGTCCCATGGCATATGCTAGACACTGGTGATTACAATATGTTGTTTCCCCTTCACTCTCTTTCCAAGCGAGAGCTTTTAATTGGAGTTATCTTTTTCTATCTCTACCCTTATGTGTCATATGTGTTGGGGGAGGAGTGAGTAAATGTATCATTTAGTTATGAGCTCCTAGATGAAAGGAACTTCATCCACATCAGACTAGAATTTTCATCACATATATCCTGTCTTTGGAGAGAGATGCAGTAAATGAGTTGAGCTAGTGGGGGAATCATGAATACTGCCTCTGGAATCAGATTGCTCACACTGGTATCTCAACTCCACTACATACTTAGTAACTATATGGCTTTGGGCAATTTATGTCACTCTTCCGTGCCTCTGTTTCTTCCTATATAAACATGGGGATAAAACAGTAATACCTCTTTTTCATAGTTTTGTGGGAATTAAATGTCAATACATATAAAATGATTATAGTGACTGGAATAAACTGAGAGCTGAATAAACGTTAGCCATTTTATTATTTGTGTAAACTTCCCTTTGAAATATGTATAATTGTGTTTTCAGTTTTAGATGGAATATTTGTAGCATGTTAGGTGGGGGCATGGAATGGACTGAATGTGTATTGTATTCTTTTTCTGGTAACAGACTACTTCTTTTCCTTGAAGAAGCATCTTTGTGGTATACAAAGAATGACCCCATCCTCTCCTTTGGCTCCTCTAATGTGGGACTGATAGTACATACTGCACAGAGTTGGTAGTATTGAGTGTATTGGTATAAGATGCTAGAACAATGCTGAACATATAATAGTGAGTCAGAAGTCTCAAAACTCTTCATTGATACTGCTTCTACTATTGGACTCGAGAACTCAACAATAGTAAGAGAAATAAAAGATTCAGGGACACCTCTTTCCAATCCACTTACCAGCTGGCTGGCCCCTAGATGATCTTTAACTTTCGGAGACAGGTTGCTCTGGCAAATGTCTATTAATTTCGGTGCTGGGAGAGGATAAGAAGAGAAAGTTAAGTGGGTCACTTTCAGGCTAACACAGTTTAATTATCCACACTCTATTCTTATCATTGTTGTCACAAGGTCCTCAATCCCTTCTCTGTGCCTGTGCTCAGTGGGTGCTCCTGCCCACAACGTCCTCCTTCCTTTCCTTCCTCTATTCAGAGCTTAAATCATTTTCAATCCTGAAATCCAACTCAATCTTTCCTTCCTTTTCAAACACCTGCACCTCACATTGTCTTGGCCAGTGCAATATTTTTTACTCTTTTAGGTCTCTAGAATTGGAGTCAGCAAACTATGACCAGCAGGACAAATCCTGCCTTCCTATCTGTTTTTTAAATAAAGTTTTATTGGAACACAGCCATGCCCATTCAATCATGGACTGTCTGTGGCTGCTTTGGGGATATGATGACAGAGTTGAATAATGCAGCCAGGCATGGTGGCTCACGCCTGTAATTCTAGCACTTTGGGAGGCAGAAGCGGGAGGATTACCTGAGTTCAGGGGTTTGAGATCAGTCTGACCAACTTGGCAAGCCCTTATCTCTACAATAAGTAAAACATTAGCCACGTGTGGTCGCATGCACCTCTGGTTCCATCTACTTGGAAGGTGAAGTGGAAGGATCACTTGAGACCAGCAGATCGAGGCTGCAGTAGCTGTGACTGTGCCACTGCACTCCAGCCTGAGTGACACTCAATGAGACTCTGACAAAAAAAAAGACCACAGAGACTCTGTGACTCATGAAGTTTAAAATATTTAACATTTTGTTGTTTACACAAAAACTGTCATCTCCTGCTCTAGACCCTTGGCATTACTTAGGAGCGTGGTAGAAATGCAGAATCTAAGGTCCACCTCAACCTACTGAATCAGGTTCCACAGTTTAATAGATACCAGGAGATTTTTATGCACATTAAAATTTGAGAAGCGCAGCTCTGAAGTCTTCTTAGGACTAGTAAGGACCCCTGCTCAGGTTCACAGCACTTACCAGTGCAGGATGTGTGTGAGGGGCGCAGATGGTGCATATTGATTGAAATTGACAAGGAAGAAAGCCCTCAGCCCACATAGCGGTTCTCAAAATATGGTCCTCAGACCCCAAAACATCCATATTACCTTGGAACTAGATAGATATGTACATTTTAAGGTCCTCTCCAGACGAACTGAATTAAAAACTCTGGGAATACTTTAACCAACTGTATTTTAATGAGTTCTCCAGGTGATTCAGATGCAAGTTAAATACAGGTCCCAACTCCAGGGATTCTGATTAGTTTGGTCTAAGAAAAGGACCTGTCGTTGGTATTTTTAAAAATTCTCCTAGGTGATTCTAATTTTTAGCCAGGATTGAGAACCTCAGTGTTAGATCTTGTAATCCAACAAGCATTTATTGAGCACAAACTGTGGTTCCTGGTACTGAGCTAGGTCCAGGTTGTAGAAATATATCTGCATCTATACTAATATCTATTTATCTCTATTTCAATCTTTATCATCTCTATCTCTGTATATCTCTATCTCTATCTTTATCATCTCTATCTCTGTATGTCTTTATCTCTTCCTCTCTATCTCTATCTCCATCTCCATCTCCATCTCTAAACTGAATAAGACAAAGTTCCTGCTCCTGAAAGAATTATCACCTAAGAGGGGGGTCATGTAAATCAATACATTTCATCCAGAGTAATTTCTACTATAATAGAGGCATCCAAAGGAGGGGGGTTGTAAACTCACCTAGGAGGTCCGATAGGCCTCCAGAAGGAAGAAATATCTGAGCTGAGTCTTGAAGGATAAGCAGGACTTTGCAGGGCATTTTAGACAGAAGGGACAGCATGTGTAAAGGCACCAGGGCACAGAACAGGAAATCATGAAACTGCACAATCAAGAAATTGCCAGAGGTATCAGACATGAGGTAGCAGTATGGAATCTGAAGCTGGCAGGTAACCCAAGAGGCGCTCTGTCTCACAGGAAAAGCATAAAGAGGTGGACTTAAATAATACGTAGTCCACCAAGCCTTTGTGCCAAGGTTGGCTAGACTCTGTTGCCATCTCAGTGCCTCGTGGAGAGTGGGTATGTGTGGGGAGATTCAGACTTAACCATAGTTCTCAGAGGAAGAAGGAGAACCATTCCTTGTCTTTGAAGGGAAAGCAGATTTCCATGAGCTGGGTTTACATCCACATTTACACACCCACAGAGGGGAGGTGGGCTGAGGGAAGTTGGCCCCGCTTCCCCTAGGAATAGACGCCCACTATCGCTATCTGTCCCCGTCCATGCTCTGAGGATTCCTCCTCAGCTGGTGAGGCCGACAGACAGATAAGGCTAGTGAAGGCCGCCCAAGCTGAGCAGCCGGGGAGCTGCCGTGCCAACACACAGCTGCTGACTTTCTCCCCCCTCATGTTAAGCTGGAACATTTTGCACTTTTCTTCTCCAACTCTTTCAAAGCAAGTCATTTTCCTCTTCTGGAAGGACGCCCATTGTTCATTTGACATTAAAGATAGGTCTTCACTGTTTTCTCTTAAGGCAGCAATTGGTGAAGTTAAGACGTATTGTGGGGACTTGTCAGAAGGATACAGCATTATACAAAGGAATGATGTGAAACAAAAATTGCTCTCTTCAACCTTCCCAACCTCTCCTGCATACCGACTTTGAGCCATTTTTCTGCCCTCATGTGTTCCCAACGTTGCTGGGAATTGGGGGTAATTGAAGAGATGGAGTGTGTGGTTCTCTGCTGACAGCCCTTCTGGCTGCTGGAGAAGCAAGGTGGAGCTGGGACTTGTTCAGTGGACAGTATAGGAGGAGAGAGGGTGGAGTTGGGGAACAGGGACACTCAGGAGGAAAACACTCTCGGCTTTTCTTAGGAATTTCTTAGTAATGGTTACATCAGGCTCTCAGGGCGGTTCGATGGCTGGTTAATTTGAAAGAACTGAGTGTCTTTTCTTTCCCACAGTGAATTTAGAGTTGATTTCCCAGTGACTTTTACTCAGGATGACACTGTTACATATTGCTCCTGAAATATGGTCCCGTCTAAATTCTGAACAAAGGCTCTTGCTAGACTCACAGTTTTCTCCTTCATTCATTAATTCAATTGGGCTGTGAGCTCTGATCCCCGCTGTCACTTACTAAATGTGTTATATTGGTTAAATGAATTAGCATGTCCATGCCTCAGTTTTCTCATCTGTAAAATGGGAATAAGAATTATAACTTCCTTATAAAGTTGTTGTATGGATTAAATGATACAATGCCCATAGTTAGCACGGTTCCTGGCAGTCTAAGTCCTCAATAAATATTTAGTGTATGTTATTATTTTTATTTTTATTAGTCCACAGACATTAATTAAGTGCCATTGGTAGTATGGACCCTGTAGAGAGGAAGGTGAACAAAGCAGGAAGTTACTGGTGTTCTGCTGGGAGAACAGAGCAGGCAGTGATGGCTCGCAGTTGGTGGTAAGCTCTGCGAAAGAGGAATCAGGCAGGTGAAGGAGGAACACCTGCCCAAACCCAGTGGTCAGAAAGGGCTTCTGGAGGAGGCGGCTCCTGAGGGTGAACTGAAGGATGAAGGGTGGAGAAGGAGACTGTGAAGTGCAGAAGTCAGCAAAGGTTCTTCCTGCCAGAGAGAACAGCATGTGCAAAGATATCAAAGACCCTGAAGCTTTCCCAGAACGTGCACAGGTATAAGTGCCTGGAGCACAGATAGGGCCGTTTGATGGGGAGTTGCAGGGGATGTATGTGGCTGGAAAGGAAAGTCTGGCCCCTCTGGAAGTGCTTTGGGCAGGAGATAAAAGGCTTGGATTTTACCCTGAAGCAATAGGGAAATACTTAATGGTTTTCAGGAGGCATGTGGCATGGCTTCTGGGAGGAGAGTGGTTTGGGTGGAGAAGAGCCTGATAAGGAAGACACCACAGGAGTCCAACAGGGCCCTCAAGACACAAGAACTGGGATGGGGACTGGGGGTGCTCTTGGGAGAGTTAGAAGCTGGAATTTTTGGAACTTGGTAATAACCTGACATAGACATTGGGAAAGAACCGCCCCCCCCAATATACACCACCAGGTTTCTGCCTTCAGTGACCCTTCACAGAGAAGAGGAACCAAAGGAGCAGGTGGTGATGGTGTGTCCCATTACTGACATGCTGCCTTTGAGGTGCCTTGTGAGGCAGCCAGGTGGGCATGATCAAGAGGCTTGAGGGTCTCAAAGAGCTCTGGGTGGGCGATGTGTGCTATTGACCCAGAAGGAGAGATTGAAGCCATGAGGTGGTTGAGGCTACCCAGACGAGGAAAACGGCAAGAGATGGTGGCTGAATCTAAAGTTTTGGGAACAGCAAGACTAAAGGGATAGAATGAGGCAGAGAAGTCAATGAGGAGAATTAGTTGAAAGAAGAAGCCAGGGTGGTGTGGGAGAAAACTTGGGAGCTAGGGGGGAGTTATGGAGCATCATGAACAAGGAGTAGACACGGGTATGGGTGGCCACTCAGAGGCCGTTAGGGTGAGCATCTAAAAGTGGTCCCTGGATTTACAAAGAAGGGAGGTTGTGGGTAATAGAGGCAAGGGCAGTGCCTGTTGGGGTGACAATGGAAATTGAGGATGAAAGATGGAAACCTTGGCAGTTAGGGAGGCGACAGGCTCAAGTTAGGGAACCTCACACTTCTCAAGCCTAGTAGAATACTGGAAGTAGCCGAGGAGTGTGTCATAAACACAGCCACACAGGCGCTCCCCAGATCTGCTGAACCAGGATCTTCAGAAGAAAGCCTGGGAACCTACCTTTGGAAACATCTTCCTCAGTGGTTCTGCAGTGATAATTCCGAATGGCTGGGATGGGGGCATGAAGACTGGGCTTAGCCCCAGGAACTATGGGTCTAAATCCAGCACCAGTTCATGTGAGTGGGAGACCACATGAGGGGGGCATGGATTTGACTTCAGGTCTACCCTTTGCTATCTATGGAAGTGGGCAGGTCCTCAGCTGCTTCCATTCCTGGACTTCTCATCTAAAAGATTGGGAGAATAGCCACCTCAGGGTTATTGTAAGTGCTGGTGAGAAAACACAGAGTTGAAACCACTCATTGTTGCCATTATCATGTTGCTACTAACTGTATGAATTTGAGTAAATTTCACATCCTTTCTGGACTCTCATTTCCTCATTTTTAAAGCAGGAGTCTGTTGTTTCTAACTCAGCAGGTACTGGAGGACCAGTGTAATCATGCATAGGGAAGCCCTTGTCATATAGCAGGTGCTCAGTGAATATCAACGCTGTGCCTTAGTTAATGAGGAGGTTACACTCAGAGGTGGTCACTAATTAGGAAGGCTGTCTTCAGAGGGAGCTCAAGTCTGTCCTCTGCTCCTCTAGGTACTAGTAGGGGATCCATGACCATGTAGGTCCCTGAAATTTCTGCAGCCCATCCCAGGGAGCGGATAGTTCTGGTCACAGGCTTTGCAGAAGCAGTAATCAGGGGCTGGGGTCAGCTGCTAACTATTAGCCATCCCATCCTGGGGCCTTACAGCATGGCTGTTAACTCTTCCAGGTGTCAAAGTCTCTGGTTTCATAGGAGATGGGCAACCACATAGGAGTTG
>NW_007249781.1:164127-204479 GCF_000164805.1 Carlito syrichta
ACTCTACTCAGACCCAGTGGAAGACGGGAAGGGGTGAGAGGGAAAGATGGACAGTGGAGTCGTGTTGGGACCTGCTTTCAGCCTTCTACCTGCTCTAAGGACACTGTGCTACTGTTCTATTTAGTGCCACAATTGGAAGGTCAGGCCCCTTTGGGATCTGAGCTTCGGTTGACAATATAACAATGATCAGTATTCACTCAGCACTTTATAATTTACAAAGTACTTTCACCTTAGCTGGTTCATTTGAGCCTTATAACCACACAATGCAGGTGACTCAAGAGGAATGACTGTGCCCATTTTACAGATGAGAAAACAGAGACTTTGAGAAGCTTACCCACGCCTCAGGATTGATGTGTGACTGGGCCTGAATTCAAATTCGAAAAACATCTGGCTCCAAAGCCAGTGCTCTTTCCACTAGCCCAGGAGTTGCTTTAAAAATGGTACTCCTGGACCGGGAGACAAGAGAGCTAGTTTCTTTTTAAGACCTGGCTCCAGCCTTGGCCAGTAACAAGTCACTCAACTGCTCTGGGCTTGAGTTAGCAACACTGACAAACACAGAACTTGGAACAGAAAATCCCCAAGATCACTTCCAGCTGAACTACATGGCTGTATTCATCTGTATTCATGCTGGAGGTGCTCTGAGCCTCCAGTTGTGCCAGGATTGACCTCTAAGGATGAACTCCTGAAGGGAGTGTTTGGACTCCACCCAGAACCCCAGGGAACTATCCCTTGCTAGAGTGTTCTTTATTTCTCCCCAAAGGCCATGATGAACCATCTGAGAAAGAAAGAGCTTAATGTAGCAAGGGGAATCCACAGACATCATTGATCACCAGCAGGGCGGCGCTATCCTCATTGCCAGTTCCCCGCCTCTGGGCCCAACTACTCCCCCAAGCAGGACTCTCAGGGCTCTCTCTGCCCTTCCTGGGCTCTCCTTCTGCGGGCTTTAGGCCGGAGAGATCGCCCTGATCCCTCGGATTTGCTTGTGTGTCCCCAGAGTCTGCACAAAAGCAGGAGTTCAGGACTGTTTGTAAAATGAATTGGTAACAGAATTATCCATCCCACTGTGGCTTTATGTTCACTTGTGCTCTGCTGAGTGGGATCTTCACTTCCCAGAAGGACCTGTTCTTTTCTTCCTGAGCATCGATGTTTCCTTGGGAGATGAACTTTGGTGTCCGTAGTTTCCAATGACAGAAAACAGAAAATAAAATTTTAAAAATTAACGAAATACTTCTCTCCTAGAGCTCATCTTATCAGGCTCTTAGCTGGGTGGAAGGACAGAAGCTAACTTTCTTTTCATGCAGGGAGAGCACGTCTTGGGCCTGGTGGTCTGCCCAGTTCTGCCAAGCAGAAGGAAGCCTGAACTTCCCTGGGGTCCACACTCCTTTTAGTTTCCTTTGGTTTCTTTGACCTTCTGGCTCAATACACAGATTAAGGAGAGGGACAAAGCCTAAAGAACAAAGCCTCTCCAGCACCACATGGATTATTCTGGAATTAGGCTGCTGCTGTCAATTTTATTTGGTGATCCCAGTTGGCTCTCCAAATTATACCTGTAATTTGGTGCACTCTGTGTATTGCAGTCTGTCAGAGAAATCCTATAATTATTTTTTAAGTGACAAAGTTTTAAGGAATAGCTAAATAAATGTAGCTAAATTTAGAGCACTGTCTGTACAATGAAATGTGGCAGAAAGCAGAGATATGATCAGTGGCTGGTGGAAGGAGAATTTTGTTACTATCCAAAAGGTGGCAGCAAAAATTACCTCAATTAACTTAACAAGAAGCCCGTCCTTCTCTGCCAGCCCGCCCGGGAGCCCTGGCATGCACCTTTTCCCTTTTCTGCCAGAATTCCAGGCCTTCCTCACCAAGCTGTCCTCGGCTCCATCTGCTGCTCCCGTCTGAGGCTGATCCCTGTGCCCTAGTCACGTCCTGCCTCCTCCCTGAGAGGCTCCAGCTCAGCATTCCAGAAGGAGCGGGGTCAGGAGTTCACACCTCAAAGAAACCTCAGCACAGATCAACGCTTAGCAGGAAGGCCAGAGAGAGAGAAAACAAGGGCCTGTTTCTGCCCTGTACGCACTCCATGGAAGATGAGAGAGATCGTTTGCAAACCCCAAAATGTACACTCTCAGGAGGAATGTGATCCGTGCCTCACCTAGCTGTTCATGCAAACTTTTCATTTTGAGAATCTGCTCTGTGCTGGATTTTGTAAATGACTTAGCCAAGCGAGTGGGCACATTAGTCAAATATTTATTTCGCTTTGACTATGTGCAAAATAGCCTTCTGGGTTCTGGGTCTGCAGCGGTGAACAAAAGAGACATGCTTGCCTGCAGGTAGCTAACATTCTACTGGGAGTAAGTCAGTAAACAAGATAAAGGGGAACACTATATCCTTGGTTAGATGGTGAGAAGTACAAAGGAGGAAGATAAAATGTGATAAAAGGTATGAATTGCAGAGGAGGCTACCACAGCCTTAGATAGAGCGGCCAGGGGCAGCTTTGCTGAGAAGGACACATTTGCATTAGGACCTGAAGGAGGTGAGGAGGCTATAGAAATAAGTGAAAACACCCTGGAGTGGGAAATGTCAAGTGGCCTATTGGAGATATGAGATGAATACTGCAGGTTCCTGCTTGAGAGGGTCAAGAGGAATTGGAGAAGAGAGATGTGTTTAGAAAAATAATTACTATTCTAAGTTCATTATAGTTGTTTAGGCCAGGGATCAGCGAACTATGTGTTTTTTTGTACAGTCTGTGAGTTAAGATTGGTTTTTACATTTTTAAATGGTTGGGAAAAAAATCAAAAGAAGACTATTTTATGATACATGAAAACTCTATGAAATTCAAATTTCAGAGTCCATAAATAAAGTTTTATTGGAACAAAGCCATGCTCATTCATTTATATATTTTCTATGGCTGCTTTTGTGCTATAATGGCAGAGTTGAGTAGTTATGATATAGAACATATGGCCTGCAAAGTCTCAAATATTTACTATTTGGCCCTGTACAGAAAACATTCACCAACTCCTGGTCTAGGCAATATGGGAGAGTGGTTAGACCTTGTCTTTGGGGCCGGGAGCCCCTGGATTCACACTTGGGTGGGGCTGCCACTTGATGGTTGTATGACTTTGGGCAAGTGGTCTCTCCATTTTGTGACGGTTTCCTCATTTCTAAGATAGGAACAAAAGTTCCTACCCATTTAGGATAGTTGTGGGAATTAAATGAACGAGGACCAGGAAGCATATAGTAAGTGCTTTGAATTTATAGCCATTATAATGATTACACACAGTAACGTGTGAAGGTAGGATGAAAGGATTCATGGACTAAGGAGTGTTTGTGTCCCCCTGAAAATTCATGTTTTGAGGCTCTAATACCCAATGTGATGTTATTTGGAGGTGAGGCCTTTTGGGGGGGTTAATTAGATTTAGATGCAGTCGTGGGGGGTAGAGTCCTCATGGTTGAATGCCCTTAAAAGAAGAGATCAGAGGGCTTTCTTCCTCTCTCTGACCACCATGTGAGGACACAGAGAAGGTGGCCATCTGCAAGCTAGGAGGCGAGCACCCACCAGAAGCTGGCCATGCTGGTATCCTTATCTTGGACTTTCAGCCTCCAGAACTGTGATAAATAACTTTCTGTTGTTTAAGCCTCTCAGTCGATGGTATTTTGTTATGGCAGCCTCAACTGACTAACACAAAGGAGGATAACTGTCTTCATCTGTGAAAGCCAGAGAAGTGGCCACTGAGGATGAACAGAAATTTTCCAGGTGGGGAAGGAGGTTAAAAGGCAGAGGAACAGCCAGGGCTCCGTGGCTGAGCCTGTAATCCCAGCACTTTGGGAGGCCAAGATGAGTGGATTGCCTAAGCCCATGGGTTTGAGACCAGCCCGGGCCACTTGGCGAGACCTCGTCTCTACAGTAAATCAAAAATTAGCTGGGCGGGGTAGCACGTGCCTGTAGTTCCGGCTACTTGGAAGACTGAGGTGGAAGGATTGCCGGAGCACAGCAGGTCGAGGCTGTGGTGACCGGGAGTGTGCCACTGCACTCTTGCATCTTGCTATGTTGCCCAGGCAGGTCTTGAACTTCTGGCCTCAAGTGATTCTCCCAGCTCAACCTCATGAGTAGCTGGGACTACAGGCACATGCTATCATGTCCAGTTTTTAAAACATGGCTGTCACCATCTTTCTGAACCTGGAGGGAGCCTACATGGAAGAAGCTATGGCTATAATCCATGGAAAAAATAGTGGTAGTTTATGCCAAAGAAATGGCCATAGAAATGAGGGAGTGGACCAACCCAGGAGAGAGAGGTATAAGAAGAATTTGTAGGGCTTGGTGGTTGGGCATAGATCATGAGGGAGGGCAGGTGGACAATGGGCAGAAATCTGTGAGACTGTTGGATGGGAATTCCACTTACTGATATGGGGAAGGGGAGAGGTCACAGGTTTTGGGGGAATGAGAATGCAATGGAGTGGGAGGTGTGTGTGGGGTGGTAGTGGTGGTAAAGAGCTCTTGGTTGAGGATGTTGAGTAGGAGAGGCCTGTGGAATTACATGTGGAGGGCTGCCTTGAGGTGTTTGACTATCTCGTCTGAAGTTAGGGAAGAGATCTGGGCTGGAGCTAGAAATCAGAAAGTTGTTAATAAATGGGTGGTAATGGATACCCTTAAGTAGCTGAGCTTACTCAGGGACAGATCCTGTTTGCCTGTGTGCTACCCCTCATCCCCAACTGTGGGATTAAATCCCACATAATATGCTGCATTTTGAAAACAAACAAACACACACACATGCACACACAGATAAACAAATACTTATATCCCTGATGACTCAAGTGGCATGTATCTGGCCCTGATTGTGCAGACAGTTTTACAGGAAGTTGCCAACACAATGAACCATCTGAAGCCTCTAATGAAGCAATTATAGTATGTGGAAAAAAACAATCAATTGTAAACTCAGTAGTGAGAATTTTACAGAGATGGAGGGTTGATGACAGGCCCACTGCAGTTGAGTCAAAGAAAGTAACTTGATCCTTATTGGAGACGAAATGCACATAATATGGAAAACTCCCCACCCTTCTGCGAACACCAAAGAAAAACATTCCTGTAACAAGACTACTGCCATCCACCGATCAGTTCTGCTCTCAAAGGTGATGTCCTGAAATCATGAAGAAGAAAATTGCCCACATTATGAAGTTATGCTTCGTAAAGACCTTTTTACCCTGATGAGATCTCTGCAGATAATACCATTCAGTGCTCCACCCTCCTCATTTGATTCTTGAATCTAAAACAGCTGTATGAAGGAAGATGTCCCATCTAAGGCAGTGATTATAGTATTATTATTTCCACTGCTCTATGACAGTTCGGTACATGTGTTACCTCTAATTCTCATAATGAGCCTGCACAATAGGAATTATTGGGCTCAATTTAGAATGAGAAAAGAGAGACTCAAAGTTTAAATAACCGGTCCTATGTCACAGATCTCAGATGTGGCAGGGCTGGGTCACCTCAAGAGTACATCCCCTTCCCCCCAGCCTGTCTTCTTCCAGTTTGTGTCTGAACACCTTGAGTGACCTTCTCTCTGTTCAGCCCATTATCTTGAGTGCCGGGCTGTTAGAAAATTCTTACTGAGCCGGGTGTGGTGGCTCACGCCCATAATCTTGGCACTTTGGGAGGTAGAAGCGAGATAATTGCCTGAGCCCAGGGGTTTGAGACCAGCCTGGGCAAGTTGGTGAGAACTCATTTATGCAATAAATCAAAAGTTAGCTGGGTGTGGTGCTGTGTGCCTGTGGTTCCAGCTACTTGGAAGGCTGAGGTGGAAGGATCACCCAAACCCAGCAAGTTTAGGCTGCAGTAGCTGTGAGCATGTCACTGCACTCCAGTCTGGGTGAAAGAGTGAAAATCTGATTAAAAAAAAGATAAAGATAAAATTTATATTGAAATATTCACCCATGGTCCTGGGCTTACCACCCTAGATCTACTCGTAGAAGAGATATAGGATGTCTAAAGACAGCAGCCACACCCTCTCCATCCTTCTCCCCTGCAGTAAACATTTCCAGTTTCTTCATCCTGTCCCACGTGCCATGGAGAAGCCGCTGCTGCTGGCTGCCTTCCTAACAGCCATTCTCTCTTCCTCCACAACTTCCTCGCCAGAAGCTCACCTCCCACTGCAGAAGCTGAGAGGGCCAGAAACTCACTCCCCCAAGTGAACACTGAGAAGTAGATTTTGGAGCCAGGGAGTGAGAGAATTGGAGAGACAGAGAAGAGTGTGGAATAAAAGCAGCATCTGGATCCTGATCCTTATTTAAACTCTCTGAGGCCTTAATTTCTTCATCTCTAAAATGGGGGTGACCATACTTATCACAGGGTTGTCATAAAAACAGAATTGGATCAAGCATTTAGGCACCCTGCATAGTGCTGGGTGCAAAGAAGTCACATGATAAGTATATGCTATGACTTTGATTCCTATTACTTGAAGATGTCAGCTGGTATTCTCCACTGACATTTTTTTACAGAATGCAGTATACAGCATGCGGGTCACACATGGATTAGGAAAAGGAGCATTAACATCCTAATGTTCATGCATGTGTATAACTTTCCCTCCGGCCCAAAACAAAACACCCAAGCAATATTATTTCTGTACGTGTACTTATTATTCATTGACTCTTCATTTGTCCTGTCAGGAAAAAAACATTATTCCAACCACAGGTGCCAATATTTGTCTCAGGAAAGAAAGTTCCTGTCTTTTCTGAAAGACAGACACATGAACCATTTAGCCCCTTTTAAAAGAAGATTGCGATTACTGAAAGTCAAAGATACAGGTGCAAATTACAACGGCCTACAGTGTTCAGTACAGTGACAAGCTGTATAGGTTTGTAGCCCAGGAAAAATAGGCTAGATCATATAGCCTAGGTATGTAGTAGATTCTACTCTTTAGGTTTGTGTAAGTTCACTCTGATGATCGCACAACAACGAAATCGCCTAACAACACATTTCTCAGAATGTACTTCTGTCGTGAAGTGACACATAATTGTATACACACTTATTAATATAAAACATGTATCTTTCTCTACATATTCATATACATTTATACCTACACTCATATACATTCCTGTGTCCTTCAAATATTTCTGATTATTTTCTCTTCTGGGAACTCAGAAGACTTAACATTTCCCAAATCCCATAGGAAGGGGTGGGGTCATATACCAAGTTCTGGCCAATGTATTATATAAGCAGAAGAGACCTGTGTCACTTCTGAGTTAGAACATTTAATTGGCAGGACATGCTCCTCCAGTGATTTTTTTCCCCTCTGCTATAGTGACCAGCAACATTTAAATCAGCAGTTGCTTGATCAGCTTTGGTCCCAAGTGAGGGCATTTAGAACAGAGCTCTCAGCTGACCCTCAATGGGTTGATGGTATGAATAAGGCAGAGACTTTTGTCATCAGTCACTAAGACTTGGAGATTGTTACCGCAACATAGCCTGGCCAGTCCCAAATCTGAAGGCCTCCAGCAGACCAGTATTTATGGTCTCAGTGGAGGGAGCAACTCACTCTTTCTCAGCACCCTAAGCAGCCTGTCTCATGGACAGACTCTCTTTGACTTTCATTTGTCACGTCCTGTTATTTGTATCCATCACTGAGGACAGAAAGAGGGTTGACCAGGTCTGGGCTTGTGACTTCCCTCTGGACAATGAAGAAGCCCTCTGAGGGGTAGTCCTCCTGGAACTTCAACGGTAGGGGTAGGCTATTCTCAAACAGAATGAGGGAGGAGGCACAGAAAATATAACAGACAGGGACCATGACCCCTGGACATAGCTGAAGGTCTTTTCTTTCTCTTTTCCTTTCTCTTTCTCTTTCCTTGCTCCCTTTCTTCTCTCCCACTCCTCTCTCTCTTCCTTTCTCCCCCCAAAATTCCTTGTATAGACCTCTATTATATTGCTCATATACAGGTCTGATTTTATCCTCCATCTCTTATCCGTGACAGTGAATTTTCAGATTTCAGAAACAATGTTATATCTTCCTTTGTGTCCCCAGTACCCAACACAGGAACTCAGTTGTTGTGAAGGGAGTAAACAAATGGAAGAGGATGTGCAAAAGAAAACAGGGCCAGTATAAAGAAGTACATTTTATTTCTTCTGCCACTGGGAGATCAAACATCAAACAGTGGAGTATATTGACATTAAACCTTCCAGGATAGGCCACAAAATGTTTAATTCTCATTCTCTCTAGAATTTCCTTTAACAAATACAACCAGACACCTGGGAACGAGAGACCTGCCACTGCATCATCCATTTGATTTCAAACTGGAAACCCTAGACAGATTCCCTCGCCTGCAATTAGCCAGGTGGAGCACAGACAAGTTAATATCAACAGCTCATCTTGATGCCTGCACTGTCTCCAGAATCCGGAGAAAGGTATTCTTCCCTTTAATCCTCTGTGGCAGGACAGATGGCACTTACAACCCAACCCAGCACTTGGGAAATGTTTTTCATGCCACCAATTAAGATGCGTTCCCTCCACTGTGTCCATCACTCGCACCTGTAGGACAACCAGTAGCCTCACCAAGAACATATTCCATCTGATTGCTCCCTTGTCCACTGGGGCGTGTTGTCACAGATCCAAAAAGTGTTGCACAGGAGCAAAGTGAGGGTTGCATCTGAACTGAGAACTTTCTAGTATGTTTGTGGAGCTCCCAGTAAATTCTTTCATGTTTGATCTAATTGACAATGATTGTGAGCCTACTGTGTACCAGTGGATACTAGAGGGGAAACAAAGGTTAAATAAGACCACCCTTGAGGCGCTCATAGTCTCATAGAAGAGACAGATTAGCACGTGACTAGTTAAAATTCATTGTGAAAATGCTCTAGGTAGAGACACTTTGAGGTACTGACAAGCACAGAATAGAGATGGCTCACAATTTTAGGAGGAAGGGCCAAAGTAAAGCCTTAGTAGAGGCCATGTATGTTAGTCTACACTTGTGTAAAAATAGTAACTCACATTTTCAAAGCATTTCCACATATCTGTCTCATTTTATCCCCACTACCTTTGTATAGAAATTACTCTTCTTTCTCAATTTGCAGTTTAAGAAATTAAGGCTCAGATAAGCTAAGAGATTTGCTCAAAATAACCCCCAAATATGGAATAGCAGGATTCAGATGGAGATTTTTTTTTATTTCAGAGTTTATTTTAAACTTATTCTGAGTTGAGCAGGGTTCTCAGCTTCAAGAAAAGTTAACAACAACAACAAAATTTTAAAAAAGGAAAACAAAACAAAACCTCTCTGGCACTAAGCTTGGAGGCTCTGAAGCCAGGAATAACACCCCCCAACCAGGCCCAGAACTGAGCGGATGAAGGCACCAGTGTAGCCTCCCCTGGGCATTAGGTACCATAGCATTCATACCTAAATCACGAACATGCCTTGTGTTGTCTCTTGGACAGCTGCCCCAGATGCTTCTAGAAACTCAGTGGAGCTGTCCTACCCACTAGTGGATAGACTTTCACTTCTTGGTGGTCCCTGCTTCTTGGATTCTTAACCTGAGTGGTGATTGAAGTTAGCACACTGATGGACAGAATCTCCATCAGGTTCTCTAAGTGCAGGTCAGATAAGTGCCGGGCATTGTTAGCTTCTTTTGTGGGCCTGGACTCAACTTCCCAAATTGGGTAATTCTCACACATTAGAAGGAGATTTAGAAGCCAGGTGTAGCACTCTATCTCTATATTTCCTTTAGCATTCTCAGTACTCTCAGTAGTATTTATTTCCCTGCTGAAAAATTATATGTATTCTGTTTGGCTCAGTGTTTTACTCCCCGAAGTCCTTTTGAGTCCACCATGAATAAGCACAACTGCTCCTAACTGCCTCCTACATCGCACAGTCTGACCACGGCTTCATCATCACAATTATTCCAGAACAGCTTACTTCATTATTGATCAAACCCATTTATTTAGGTGTGGTTAAACTCTCTTCCCTCAATGAGTGGCCAACCCAGCTTTAGGGTTTAATCACGAAGAGTTGGTTGACTTTCACTTCTGACCACTGAATTGGAAAGAAGAACAAGGGTCCCTACTAATTTGTGAAATGAAAAATGTCTTCCTCTATTGACAGGAAGTAGTGCTGGTTCTGCTTTGAAAAGGGGCCATGTGGGGAGCCACTCGCGGTGTCAGATCTGTAGATGTTTTAGATCAGTGATTTTCAAAGTGTGGTGTCCTGGAGGGCTGTAGCAGCACCTGGGAACATGTTAGAAGTGGACATTTCTTGGGCCCTCCCTCAGACCTACTGAATTAAAAATTCTAGGGGTGGAGAGTCTCTATCTGTGTGTTAACAAGTCTTCCATGTGATTCTGGGGCACACAAAAATTTGAGAACTACTGCTTTAGACCAAGAAGCTACTTCTGACATGGGCACCAAGCTTATGATCCTTCATGGACCCAACTATCTTTCAGTTTTCTTTAGCGAACTAGGACAGAAACTGAAGAAACGTTATTTAAAGCTGCAAGCCCATCCCAGATCATCCGTTAGGTAAGCAGCCTCAAAGAAATCTATGCCAGTTGGGCACTCCACAAAATAATTGATGACTAACCCTTGCATTACTTCATATCCATTATCTCATTCTGCCCACATTACAACCCTGGAAGGGAAGTCATTTTCAAGATGAAGAAACAGACTCAAGAAAGTTAATTTACTTGCCCAGGGTTACATATCTAGGTGCAGTGGAGCTTGTGGTCTCTGAACTGTGCCAGGGCTGTGGACATGATTGGAGACAATCCAAGGGGAATTCTACCACTTCTGATCTGTAATTATATCACTAACACCTCAACTAATCATATCTCTCAGCTAAAGCAATGTGTCTCTTTGACTTGGTGAAATTCTCAAGAATTTTTCTTTCTTAAGGAGCCCCTCTTTATACATACAGTTTCACACAAATCTCCCATTTTCTCTGTGGCTTTGTAACAAAAATGATTCAACAGATAGGTGTCGCAACTAGGCAGTTCATCCTAGAAGACAAAAGCAGAGGGAATGAAAGAGGGATCAAGTGGCTACCAAGCCCAGCTTTGTCAGGGTTAGACACAAATGGAACCGTTAACCTTCAATATTTCTTGTGAAATGAGAGGCTCTATTTTTGACTACTCCTAAGCCCTCTCTTTACTTTTATCCCAATATTTCTGACCCCCTATGAGTTTTGCTCCCATTAAATCCCATCTCGTTTTTTCCCCCTTCCTAACCTAACCTGAATTCCATGGATAGTTATTGCAACTACATTCAACTCCCTCAAACCCATCCCCCCTCCACACACACGCACGCTCCTCTCCTGCCTTGGATACATTCTGCTGTCTTTGCTCCTAAACTATTGAGGCTTCCAAATTAAAGTGCATAGACATGTTCTGTTATACCTTCACCCACAACAGGGCTCCCAAACTTCCCTGACAGGCTTCTACTGTCCTGCCAACTCCTTCTCCTGCAACTCACTGTTCTGTTGCAAAATTTCACTCCTCTCCTCTGGCTCCTACCATTCCAAGGTCCTACTTACCATCAACAGGTGCCCTTGGATTCTGTGCCACAGAGAAAATAATGGCCATCAGGCAGAAGCATTCCCAAATCTCCTCCTCTCTACTTCTTGAGGGATCTGATGGGTATCTCTACCCATCTTTTCCTCTTTTCTTCTTATCACAATAAAAGAGATGGCCTTTCTTTCTGCCAAGAAGAGTCCTTCTATCTCAGCTTTGGTTAATTTTAATTTTAATTATGTATTCATCCACTATTTATTTATTGATTGTGTGTTCAAGAGTCTGTCTGCTTGTTTCATCAAATTTCCCCCTCTTTTATCTTCGACTTCTATCTTTCTTCATTTTTCTCTCCTTCAAACTATAAATCTGATACAGTTCCTCATTTTTTAACTACAGTGTAAACACATTTTTAAAAAGGGATGTCAATAAAATTTATTAAGATGAATAGTTAACGAGTGGAGAAAAAAGGTCAAACACCAAATCTTGGTGCTGCTATAACTGACTGACATCTGTTTCTCAGTTCTAAGCAACTAACTGGAGCAATTTACAGACTGGCTCCTAGTGGACTATCTAGGCAGTGGGGGAGTGCTTGATACTTGTCGGGAATCTGGAATTCTCTTTCTCGCTTTGCTTGGGACACTAAGGTCCAAAGTGTGGATAAGTGCTAAGAGCCAGAGCAGGACATGAAAAAGCCTCATAGGTTATTAAGAGTTAGGAATATATTGAGAATATAGTATTGTCCCTAGAGCAGAATGGAAAAATTCCAGGCCATACACAAGCCCAAATCAACCCTATATACATAGTAGTCCACTAGTTTAGGAGATGGGTCCCAAAATAATTCCCTTTTAAGAGAAACGACCAGGATTCCCCCTCAGCCCAGCAAGCTTTTCCCTGTCCTGTTCAGGCTCAGGCAGAGGGGCCCAGGATGCTGCCCATTTCTCTCCAGAATATGCTGGTCTGGTTTTTGAAATATAAAATTAAGGAACTAGGGCTAGGAGTGGTGGCTCACTCCTGTAGTCCCAGCATTTCGGGAGGCCACGCTGGGAAGATCACTTGAGCCCAGGAGTTTAAGACCTGCCTAGGCAACATAACAAGACCTCCCTTTACAAAAAAAAAAAAAAAATGACTAGCTGGGCGTGGTGACCCACACCTATAGGCCAGCTGCTCAGAAGGCTGAGGTGGGAGGATTGCCTGAGCCCAGAAGGTCAATGCTGTGATGAGCTGTGATCCTGCCATTACTACAAGATCTGGGCAACAGAGTGAGACCCTGATTGACAAAAGAAAAAAATAATTAAGGAACTAGTGCAGTCAACTCTGGAGAGCAGGCAGCTTGAAGTTTTTGCAGGGCTGGCCGGGAGGATAGAAACCCAGGTCAGAGCTGATGCTGCAGAGTAGGATCACCAAGTTGTGAGGAGGCCAATAGATGCCTTCCTCATGTAGGGAAGCTCCTAATTTAAAAATCTTCTTTTCTTCACTGTCTTCTACAACTCTAAGAAATCGTCCACAATCACAAATTCTACTTCTTTTAACTCCGCAACACAGAGCATTGTGGTCCTTTCTTTTGTCACTGTTCTATAAGGGCTGATTCCACGTAGGCAAATCCATTAGCCTGTCTAGAATCTTCTTAATTGACACCTTTACTGCATTTGACATTCTTGGATCCTCTCTTTTAAGCCTCTTTTGATTTTCCTAGTACCAATCTTTCTCCATCCTCCTCTTTAGCTCTTGTATCTGCCTTTTCAAATGTTGGTGTTTGCCATGCTGCTATTCTCAACTGATGATTCTTGCTCTTACTCTTTCTTGTAGAACTTTACAACACCCAAATGGTGATGCTGAAGTGCTGCTTCCAGAGAACCAGGGGGAGGGAAAGGGGGCTTTCATTGTCTTGGTGAGCCATTACTGCTGACATCTGTTTCTCAGCTCTACAATCCCTAAGACCTAATTTTTGTCAACACTCAAGAGATTATCTCTTTGAGGGAAGCTTACATGAACCAAGCTCAAAAAATATATGTGTAATTCCAGAAAACCTATTCATTAATTTATAATGCAAATAGATATAGAAATTTTTATGAATGTGTTTCAATTTATTTGGAGTGACTTGAGAGTGGCATGTCTGGGTTACGGGGTAGGTTTATATTTAATTTTATTAAAAACTTTTAAACTGTTTTTCAAAGTGAGTGTATCTTTTTACGTTTTTGCCATCAATGTATAAGAGTTCCAGTTCCACGTCCTCACCAAATTTGTTCTTATCAGTCTTTTTATTTTTGAGTTGGAGTCTCACTCTGTTGCCCGGACCGGAGTGTAGTGGCATGCTTCTGGTCATTGCAGCCTCCACCTGCTAGTTCCGGTGATCCTTTCGCCTCAGCCTTCCAAGTAGGTGGAACTACAGGCATGCGCTACCACACCCAGCTAATTTTTTTATTTATTGTAGAGACGAGGTCTTGCCAAGTTGCCCAGGCAGATCTCGAACCTGCAGGCTCTGGCAATCCACCCACCTCAGCCTCCCAAAGCGCAGGATTACATACAGGCTGAGCCACCGAGCCCAGCTTATCAGTCTTTTAAATTTTAGTTATTCTAGTGGATGTGAAGTGGTATGTCATCAGAGTTTTAATTTGCATTTCCACGATGACTGATGATATCAAATACCTCTACCTATACTTACTGGTTATATTTGTATGTATTCGTAATAGCCCCAAACTGTAGATAACTAAAAAAAAAAAATTCATTAACAAAGAGTAATATATCCATACAATGAAATACTAGTCAGCAATGAAAAAGAATGCGTACCAATTCACATAGCAACACAAGCAATTTCATAGACATATGATAAGTGAAATAAGCCAGATACAAAAGAGTATAAACTGTATAATCCTATTTATATAACGTCAAACTGTCAAAAGTAATCCATGGAAAAAGTAACCCTGGCAGTTGTTGCTCTTGGGGGTTATAGCATTGATAGGAAAGGAACACAAGAGAACCTTCTGGGGTTGTGAAAATATTTTATCCTTTTAGTGGGAGCGTGGGTTACAACAGTGTATGCGTTTTGTCAAAATGCACAGAACTGGAAGATCTATGCATTTTGCTCTATGTAAGTTAGACTGCAATTTTTAAAAATCCCCAAAGAAAAAATTTACTGGTTTTTTACTAATGTCTTCTCCCTCTTAAGTCAGAACTGCTTGACAGGGAAGGAGCTTAGGGGTTGGGGAAGGGTTAAAAGGTTGTTGGGTGAGCTTGGAATTAGCACAGAGGGAGTAAGGTGAATAGAATGTTTAATAGCATTACACTAAGATGCCTGATGAATTCATCTCATAATGGGAGGCCCTGCCCTGAAGACGAAGCTACAACCTCCTTTTGGCCACCTAAATCTGCATTAAAAACCACATAAAACTTAGTGGCTTAAACAGTAAATGTTATATTTTTTCTCGCACTTCTATAAAATGAGCTGAGCTCATAAAAGGTAGTTTTTTTACTGATCTTACTGGGGATTATCCATGTGGCTGGTCTTAGTTTGGCCGGTCAGTGGGAGCTGGGATCCGTCAGAATGCTGGGTTGACTGGGTTTTCTCTCTTTCCACATAATTTCAGGACCTCTTTTCCACATGGCTTTTCCACAAGTTCTTTCCAGTAGTGCTACCAGATTTCTAACATGGAGGCTCAGGGCTCCTAAGAGCACAAAAGTAGAAGCTGCTGGTTTTAAGGTTTATGTCTAAAGCATCACTTCCTCTGCGGTCCATTCATTAAAGCACATCACAGGACCAGCCTAGATTCAGGGAAGGGACTGAGCAAAGCATGGTCCACTGAGGTCCACCACTGTAACAGAATACTTACCAACATATGTCATTTATTGATTTACACCATAGGAGAGAAATTTCTCTTAGGACTGTCCACCGCTGATTCTGAAACTCTTCTCTTGATATTGTCTGATATTTCTAACTCCATCTTCTGGAAGGTATATTCATCGAGATAGAATAGAGCCCATCTCTTCTGGGCACTATTCTGTCTTGTTCAGGTGACTCTGCATGTCTTTTTCAGGAGAAAATTTGTTTTCAAATTTTTGGTAGAACATGACAATTACAATTTTAGGGAGCTTTTGCCCTTGCTATGTCTTGGCATTCTATGTCTGGGTTTCAGAACCAGTGCAGATTTGAGCTCCAACTGTTTTCGATGATATTTACTAGGTTGCAGGTATTTGGCAAATAAGATAGGATAAGATTTTGAGTTAACCCAAGTGTTTTTCACGTTGCACACACACCGGCCCCCACATTTCTTATGTGGGAACGTTGTACTTATTTCAGGCAGAAGCTAGGGCGATTTGAGTTCACTGCCCCAAGGAAGAGAGGCCGCCACCAAACAAAAGACAACAACGGCATCAATTCTCAATCTTGAGTTTCAAAAGAGCCTTTTCAAAGTCCTGGCAAAGAAAACAGGTTGACAGAAAAACTGAGTTTCAAAGGGTGGTTTTTTTGTGTGTGTGCCAAAAGTCACATGCTATGAGAATTGGGGTTATTGAGTGATAATCTGTAAAAACTAATGGTCTAGTTCTGTAGGGTCTATAAAGATCCCAAGGCTAAGTTGAGGAAGGGGGATCCAAGGGGAAGCAGAAGAGTTGTAGTGGGTATTCCTGGGAAGGAACCCTGAACGTGGTTGAGTTTAGCAAACATTGCAGCTTGGGTTCTGTCAGGTAGGCTTTGAGATGAGTTTGGGGTACAAAATGCTAGCAATTAATGCCCAAGAAAGAAAGGGGAAGAAAGGTGGCCTGTCGGGTAGAGAGAGATGTGATGCAAGCCTGATAAAGCCTAGGGAAGCAAGAACTCTGGTGCAGATACTACACACTAAAGTAGTTCTATGCTGGGTAGAACTCCTGGACTTTCCTTACTCAGTCACTGGACACAAACTGTCCTGTGAAGAGCATGACCTTGTGAGAGGTAGCTTTCTGCATCTAGAAGGAACTGATAGCTGGAGGCCATCTGCTGACTGTCCTCACTCCCTGCAGCTGAGTAGCAATGCTTTGCATAAAGAGGGATCTGGGCTAGGTTCCCTTGTAACCCCAGAGCTTTGGGAGGCCAAGGTAGGAGGACTTTTTGAGGCCAGGAGTTCGAGCCTGCAGTAAGCTATGACTGTGTCACTGCACTCAGCCCAGGTGACAAATAAATAAATAAATAAGTAAATAAATTTATATAAATAAATAAGTTATATAAGTGAGTTATATAAATAAATAAGTTTATTTATTTATATAAACAAATAAGTTTTATATATACACACACACACATATATGTATATATATTATATATATCATATATTATATATATATTTCTGTTAGGATAAGTTTTAAAGAAGTAAGATACAATATTTTATGAATAGTACAATCACAATCATGGAACACAAATGAAAGTGGATCTTGACAGAGACAGAGAAGACTAAGTGATTGAGTTTCTCTGGAATTAAATAGATGGAGTTTTTTGCCCTTGGACAACATGGAAGCTCCAGGGAGATACTAAGTTCAATTATGATAAAAAATACTTTAAAAGTTATATATTGATTCACTTGAGCCACCGATTGAAAATTCATACCGCTATATAAATATGAAATGATCAAAGAAGTAATTATGACATTAGCCAGTGGGAGAGATAGAAATGTGAACCAACAAAAAGTTTTAAGCTTGCTTTTGGCCAAGTGCATGGTACAACTGGGAATGCTTATCTAAAAATCCACACACTCAGACACTGCCGGTGTAGGTGATATTGATGTAGCTGATTTCTGTAAATCAACTTGGATATATATATATATATAATCAAGAACTTTAAGTTATTTATGTTTTTGCAATCCTACTCTTATATATAAGGCTTAAGAAAGTAACCACATATCATGCTGACTGCTGCACAAAGAATAGAGAAGATGCAAAGAAATAGGTTAGGAGACTGCTCTTACAACACTCTGGCCAACAAACAGTAGCCCCTTGCACATGAGTGATGGCAGTAGAGATGGAAGAGGTAGGAAATTTGTTTGTTTGTTTTTGGAGGTAAAGGTAAGACTTGCTGATGGACTACATGTGTGTGAAGGTTAAAGGTATGACCTCTAGTTTTTGACTTAAGCAACAGGGTGGGTAATACTGGTATTTACTAATATGAGGAAGTTGGGAGGAGGACGCAGTTTTGCAGGAAGAGGGTAGAAAGCAAGAGATTTATTGTGGCCATATTGAACTTTTGGTGCTATTTAATACCCACAAGGATCTGTCTCTTTGACATCTAGTCTGGAGCTTGGTGGAGAGGACAGGCTGGAGATATTAATTTGAGAATCATGGGCATAAAGACAGCATTTAAAGCTGTGAGACTGAATGAGATCATTTGTTGAGTGAGTTACTGAATGTAGCTCTAGAGTGAATCAAGCTTATGATAGATCAAGTGTATACGATTATTATAGATTTGTATTTTCTTTCTTATTGCTTCCTCTATTTTCCAAGGCATTCACAATGAAAATATTTAGTTTTATAATCAGAAAGCAAGCAAGATTGCTGCCACTCAGAAACACATCTATACAATTTTCCTTTCTCAGAAAAAGCATTTGGCTTAGGTGGGCCTTAAAAATATTAATGTGCTTATTTAATTGGGAATCTTTGAGACGGTGTTTGCATGAAAATCAACACCCCACCTCTTCTGCAGTGCAAATGAGCTACTCATATGCTCATACACTTCCCCGACCTGCTGATTGAACCTGTGCCTAATTATGTGTTGCTGCTTGAGTTCTGGAGTGTGTAATAGCAATGTTTATTTGCCAGGATTGACAGTGATGACTAAGTAATTTTCCTCTTCACGTATTTTTTTTTTCCTTTTTTAAGTGAAGGCGAGAGAGAGTAGCTCTGCCTGTCATACCACTGCCTCAGTAGGTTGATGAGGTTGTCCCTGGTTAGTGAGAACTGTGGCAGGAGCCCAGACACCTCCTGGGCATTTTGTCAGAAGTCCCAGTGAGAAAGATTTTCCGTATTTCACTGAGAATGATTTTCAGTTAGTGGTAAAAGGTCTTTTTGGCCTGAACATTTATTCATTCAACTAAAATTCACTATGCCCTTTCAGTATTTCTGGCCCTACACTCTGAACCAAGACCCAGAGATAAATATGACCTTGTCTATGCCTCAAGGAAAGCAAACCCTAGAGATTCAATCTGAGTTCTGTTTATTAAGGATCATGATGAGGAAAACGTGGGATAATACGAAAGCACATGACTGAGGAGAGGAGTCTGGTTCAGGGTCAAGGCTACCTGAAACAGGTTAAAATAGCTCACATCGATTGAACTGTCAGGCACGATTCTCCATGCTTTACATGGATTAACTCATTTATTCCTCCCAACAACTTATGCGGTAGGTACTCACAGAAAAATAGGCTATTATTCTCATTTTATTAAAAAAAAGAAATTAAGGTACAGAGCAGTTAAATCTGATTTGAGTATTTAAAGGCAAAGAGGAGTTAGACTGGAGGTGGAGGAAAGTGCTTTCAGCAATTGACACAGTCCGTGGAAAGGTAGGAGAATGGAATCACTGGTGATCTGCCGGTGCTCATTATGTTGAGAGGAGGTTCATGGCAGGGACCTGGGGAGAGATGGGGCTGGAGAGTCCCAAGGTGTTTTTAAAAACAAAATGACAGAGTCTGATTTTAAATAGACAGAGGCCTATTTTACAGGCCTCCATTTCAGGCTGCCTTGTGTGGTCTGGTTAGGCTGGAGGAAACCAGGTAGGAAGTGGTCTTGATAAATAATGAAAGCGAAGCTACAGTGAGTACGGACAGAGGATGATGGATTCAGGGGTGTTATGCATTGAATAATTAACCCTTGGAAGGCTGAGTGGAAGGATCGCTGGAGCCCAGCAGGGCCAGGCTGCGGTGGCTGGGAGTGGCCACTGCATTCCAGTCTGGGCGACAGAGTGAGACTCCAACTCAAAAAAAAAAAAAAAAGGAATAATTAACCAATTGGAAGTGAGGGGCTAATGTGAGGGAGGAGTCGGCCAATACCCAGGTTCCTCCTTGGGAAACTGAGTATATGGTGCTTCCCCCCCCGCCGCCCCAGACCAGGAGCCCCAGAGAAGAAGCAGGCCTGGTATAGACAGATGGTGTATGTGGTTTGTTCTTTGAGCTGCCTTGACCCTGGGTCTCTGGGAAACAGGAGAAAACAATGCCCAAGAAAACCAACAGAAAGACAATGAATATATGGATAGAAATACAAATGCAGGAGCCAACCAGCCAACTAACACTTCTTAACCTGCCTCTTATCTGTAATCTGAATTTTCAGCATTTTCCTGAAAACTTAAGGGGAGGAAGATCTTGAAGATGTTCTTACAAGCAAGGGGTGGTAAATAGAAATTAATTGAATAGCACTTGTGACTGGTGTTTTCATATGTGTTAAATATCACTGACATTTTGTGTCTTTTTAAAGACTCTATTTTAGGAAAAACTTAAAACATAGACTCATGAGAACTTCCATAGGTTTATTGTTAATATTTCTTCCATCTTTCCCCCAGTTCTCTGTAAGGTCTTAAATTCTCCAAACCCAAATTCTCCTACTCTGACCATTTTCAGAATCCCATTCTTTGAGGTAGGGGAGGCAGTCTTTATTTCTGAACATCCTATTTTACAGATAAGGAAAAGAAGACTCAGAGACAGTAAATGATTCTCATGGTCCCATTCCAAGAAAATAGAACAGCTGGTATCCAAAACAGACCCATCAGGTCACAAAGGCCTATGTTTCCATTGCTTCTACCACCTCCCTGAGAAGTAGGTTGGGTGAATCTAAGACAGGCTTGGAAAAGGGGGCTGCAATTAATTATTTTTAAGCAGAGACTTCTGGTTCTTGAAAAATTATAAGCATTGAGCAGGTTGGGTTGTAGGTAAGACGAGCAGCAGATCTTCTGAGCACTTCTCTGGAGTAAAGGAAATGGTCTGCAATGAAGAGATGCAGTATTGCCTATAAATGCTTTCACTTGTCAGGACAAGTTTACCATTATCTGAGCAAGGGGACAATTGAGGGGAGAAGCATGACTTTAAAAACAACCCTTGCTGTGCCTAGATCAGCTAAATGTTTCTGAAGTGGAGGACATCCAGTGCAGGAGAGCCCCACAAGAGCTTCAGCCCCTCCCACTTAGTTGATGAATTTTCCCGTTGGAAGCATTTCTAGGAGCACCAAGCCATGCTTGCGGGATATGGTCCTACTGCACTGCATATCTGGACTTCTGATTTTTTTGAAATGGTACATTTCCTCATTATTTAAACCAGGTCTGAGTTCGAGTTAGGATTTACTGTTACTTGCAGCATAAAGCCTCCTACTAAATCAATGACTCCTTGGTTCCAGGCACATGCCAGGTCCTGAAACACTAGTCAATAAGACACAGTCGTTGCTTATCATGGCATGAGGGAGGCACACAGGTGACAGAACATTGCAATTCTGAGTCATCAGTGCAGTGATCTCAGTAAGCACCGAAGGCTATAGAAGCACCTGGAAGGGAAGCCTCTCTCAGTCTTGGAGACTAGGGAACGCTTCCTGGAGGAAGTGGCATTTAAGCTGAGACCTGAAGGATAAGTAGAGATTCACTGGTGGAGAGAGTTACATTAATGTAAGCCCAAGAGAGACAGGCTCAGATTTAAATTCAGAAAGTTTCCTGCCTCTAGCAGGTCATGGAGTAGAGGTATTTTACTCTCAAATGCTCATGCTTATTGGCTCCCTGAACACTTAGAGTTAGACAGCTGAGTGTGTATTGGTCAATACATCCTGGGGAGAGAGAAGTCATACACATGTTAAAATAATATATGTCAAGAACTTAGCTCCATGCCTCCTTCATAGCCTGTGCTCTGTTGATATTAACCATCATCACCATCATTATTGTAGGTAGTTTTAATTCTTGGATGACCTGGAAACTTTGTTTCCAAGGGCTTTCGGAATGTCATGTGGAGGCCAACTAGGATTCTCCAGCATCTTCCCCAGGTTCATAGGCAAGAAACTGGCAGTACTGGAGGAACATACATCGCTCTACCAAAAAAGACACCTTCACACACATGTTTATTGCTGCACTATTCACAACAGCAAAAACATAAAATCAGCCCCAATGCCCATTGAAAGCGAACCAGATAAAGAAAATGTGGTACATATACACGATGGTGTATTATGCAGTCATAAAAAAGAAAGAAATCATGGACTTCACAGCAATTTGGATGCAATTGGAAACCATCTTACTAAGTGAACTATCACAGTAACAAATAACTGAATACCGCATGGGCTCACTCATCAGCTGGCCCTGATCACTGGTCACATTAGCACAAGGGTGCGATTGGCAGTCACTGGGCACTGCTAGGGTAGGGAGGGTGGTGCATAGGACAGTACAATGGGTACCTGGTCTGCTACTAGGGAGAGAGAGGACAACCTAGAAGCCCAAAATTCACCGCCATGCAGCCCACTTGTGTAGTTAACTTACTTGTACCCCACAACTCTATAATAAATAAATAAATAAAATATAAGAAATTAAATAAATAAAAAACCAATTAAAAAAAAAGAAGAATCCTGCAGTGCAGATGTTTAAACCAGGTTAGTGACTATGTTTCTGAGTGTGGCCAGAATGAATGACTGACTTAGGATAATTAATAGAAACCAGACATCTCTTCACTGCTGCTTTGCCCAAAATGTGATTATCCACCGCTTGGGTTCTGAAAAACCTCTTTCCCGGCAGGAGCAAGCAGAGGGTGGTGGGATGCAGGGTGACTGGCTGGAACTTTTAAAGTGTGAGAGTCCTCTGCACCTTCATGAAAGCATTTCCCAGAGCAATACTTCTGTTTCTAGAAGACTTGAAAAATTGCAATAAGGAAAAAAAAAAAAAGATTAATCTGCATGGGTGGCACCTGCTCAACCAATTATACTGGAGTGAAATTGTGAGGTCCCCATGGGCCAGGCCTCCTTTCAAAAACCAGCACTGATATTCTCCTGTCTCACTTCTGGGTCAGTCAGGGATCTCACTGAGCATCCCTACAACAGTCCAGGTGTGTTCCTAGGCGTAGGGGTGTAGCAGGAAGCCAGTGGCTCCGTTGCAAGGAGTGTGAATTTCACATTTGGCAGCTTTCCTCAGGCCCAGGTACTGCCTTCTCTCTTGGCATTTTTATTGATGAAAAAAACCAAGGTATAGAAAGGCTACATAACTCACCCAAGGTTTCAGAGTGAATAAGAAGGGAACTCAGCTCTGCCTGACCTCACAGCTCATATTGTAAGCTCTAGGTATCTATCTTTTATTGCCACACTTTTGGCTGAGGAAGTCAAACCATTTACATTTTTTTTTTTTTTTTTGAGTTGGAGTCTCACTCTGTCACCCAGACTGGAATGCAGTGACCGCTCCCGGCCACCACAGCCTCAACCTGCTGGGCTCCGGCGATCCTTCCGCCTCAGCCTTCCAAGTAGCTGGAACTACAGGCGCACGCTACCACACCCGGCTGATTTTTGATTTATTGTAGAGATGAGGTCTCGCCAAGTTGCCCAGGCGGGTCTCGAACCCGCAGGTTCAGGCAATTCACTCACCTCAGCCTCCCAAGGCGCGGGATTACAGGCTGAGCCACTGAGCCCGGCTACCATTTACATTTTTGCAAGCCAGCAAGAGAAGACTCAGTTATTGTAGTATAGATGTATTAGAATCAATGGTCACATATCAAGGACCTATCATACACCAAAGCATGTCACAGTCCCTCTAATCTGTTTTTATTTTAAGCCACCTTGAGGAAGGGGACCTCATAGTCCTTTCTTTACAGATGGGGAAACAAAGCTTCCAACTCGTTAAAGAATTAACCACAATAACAATGAGGATGATGATCACTTGTATCAATTGACTATGGGGATGGCCTCCCTTATTTTATTTAATCCCTATAACATGTATATCACTAGGAGCTTTTATGTCAATAACTTTTAAGCTAATAACACAGGTGGAGTAAATGAGGCATGGGGAGGTGAAGATGATTAAACCAAGGCCGCACTGTAAGTGGAGCAGTCAAGATTTGAACTAAGGCAGCCTGGTTCCAGAGACTCTGTTCTCAACCGGGATTATAATATGTTTATCTACAGTCTGTAGTCATAAAATGGAATGGAAATGCAGTTGTGTTAATTCCCTGTTCCATGCCCTTCCCCCGGTTCCATGGTGCCTCCAATGTTTTGGCATCTAGGTTAGCACCAGAAGGTCCAACAGGTAGTCTCTTCCTTGACCCAAATCTGGAAAGGCAGTGGGTGCTCACAGACGATGCACCCAATCTAGGAAAGGTTTTCCTCTTTTTCTTCTCTCTGCCCTTTGATGACCCCCCTCCTCTTCTACTTGGTGACCATTCCGTAAGCAGCATCTGCCCTTCCAAAATGCCCAGCAGTAGCCTGTAGGCTGATGCCCCATCTTGGACAGGACAGAGAGGCAGGCCTTTCCTGCTTGATGGGCCACCAGGAGCCAGAGTCTTGGGGAGATGCAGATGGGCCCGGGTCTGTAGCTGCAGTCTTCTAAACAGCCCCCTGGAGGAGGGTCTTCCAGTTCCAGGGAAAGGCTAAAATTTCAATCTTGTGTTTTCACACATCTTAAATGGTTTGCAGAGGTACTGGGGCTGCCCTGGCTCTTCTCTTTAAACAATGTGGTTAAGCTACTCTAGCGTTGCTAGAGGCGGCATTCCTCCTACATTGTGATGTGGTTTTTGGAAATCATGCATGCAGTTAGCTAAACCAAACTAAGCTGTCTCATTAATGGGAGAAAACTCAAGAGAGAAATTGTGAATAGAAACGAGCAAGTTTGCTATCCACCCCTAATTCAAAAAACCAGATAATTAAGTAAGCAGGGAAAGGAAATGTCCCTCTTCAGATTCCTAGAATGACACTCTTTTTCTTTTTTTCTTTCCCTTTTTTATTAGGTGGTGGTGGTGGGGGGGTGTGTGTGTTCGAAGGGCTGTGGTGAAGGAAGTCCTAGCAAAAGATCTATTGTCTTGGACCCCCAGGGTAAGCTTTCTCTGTCATATGGAGAACAGAATAATAACTAATCATGTTCAGCTCTTTTCATTTTCCCTTTTTCCTCCACTCATTCTCTTCTCCATGACCCTTCTGCAGCAACTCCAACCCTTAACGTCTCTTTCTTTTCATCCTTCACCTTTCACCTTGAATCCCATCTCAAAGACAAGGTTCATCAGCATGAACTCCAGCAAGCCCTGAATCTCCCACCTGCAAGCACACATGGAAAGCAGATTCCCTTTCCTCTTGCTTCTCTCAACATCAATCGCTCTACTGTGCCCTGGATTCTAGTGAGAGTTTCCCTGTCTGTTTCTCAGCTGCTACCACAGCGCCTTCCATCCAGTGTAATCAACATGTCCAGATCACTCATAGTCTGAAACCAAGTCTTCCCTCAACCTTGCTCTCTCAAGCCGCAGTCCTACTCTTGCCTGCTGGCCTTCACCAGAAGCATCATGACATAGTCTACCCGCCTCGTCACAGTCATGAGTGTCCATTTCTGGCTCTTGCTCCCCCACTCTATTAGCAGTCACCACTGCCGTCTAATTTTCAGACTCAGGGAACCTCTTCATCCATTTCTTATTCACCTCTGTGCAAGAAAGGAAGAAGATGGTCAAGGTGACCTATGAAGGGGGAGTGCCGGGGTTTAGTTCTCTGGTGTTTTCTCAGAGAGAGCCTGGAGTTGCAGACAAAGACATTTTTCATCTACCAAGCTGCATATTTTTACTTAGATATTTTAAAAAGCAATATCGAGCTCTGAAAGAAAATGTAACATTGATGCCAAATCAGATGAGAACTAACACTTGGTATCAACAGGAATATATTTGAATTTAAAAAGGCTAGCTGCATCTGACAGCAATGTGTCTCAGCTACTTAGAGTCTGAGTTGGGTGGGGGTTGGGAAGAGAATATTTCATCATCCATCCATCCATCCACTTCTTCCACAGACATTTATTGAGTCCTGATACAGGGTCAGGTTCTGTGTATGACACCAGAGAGGCCACAATGAGTAAGACAAAGAGAAGTGTGTAGCGCAGTGGTTAAGAAAATACACTTGGATGCTCGGAGTGAGCTACCCTGTGAGCTGTGAATCTTGGGTAATTATTTAACCTTTCACTAAAGGCTTTGATCTATAAAATGAAGTTCATAGTAGTTGTTTTATATGTTTGTTAGGATTGTCGTATTGTAGTGGATTGAAAGGAACTCCTCCCCACTCCCAAAGATATGTCAACCAGGAATCTGTGAATACGACCTTATTTGGAAAAACAGTCTTTGCAGATGTTATTTAGGATCTTGAGATGAGATCATCCTGGATTAGGGCACGTCCTAAAGCTAATGACTGATGTCTTTAGTAGAGAAGGGGAGAAGACACAGAGACACAGAAGAGAAGGTAATGTAAAGACAAAGGCAGAGATTGAAGCAATGCATCTGATTGCCCATTGCCACCAGACACTGAGAGAGAGGCAGGAAACAGATTCTTCCTCAGAGCCTCCAGAAGGAACCAACTGGGCAGACACCTTAATTTCTAACTTCTGACTTCCACAATTGTGAGATAACACATTTCTGTTGTTTTGAGCCACCACGTTTGTGGCCAATTGTTATAGTAGTCCTAGAAAAACTAATACAGGAATTAAAAGAGATGATGTGTATAAAGTATTTGGAACCATTCCTGGAACGTGAATCTTCAAAAACCATTCCTGGGACATGAATCTTAAGATGGGACATTGGTGGTCACCAGGGATATAGTCTATGTCATGTGACTCAAAAGGAGTCAGGCTCGGCGTCACATCAGAAGTGACATTTAAGCTCAGTCTTAAAGGGTAGATATTTTCTAGAAGAGAAAAGGAGTTTAGCACTGAAGACACATGCAGGGAGAGTTGTCTGGAAAGGAACTGACATTTTCAGGAAATGATCAGCACGATATTTCAAGGCATCTTATGATTTCTATGATCGAATGCTATTCCCTATCACACCCCAGGCCCTGCCAGGGAAGCTTACCAGAAGCTTTTTACCAATACTTCCTCTCTTATTTCCTTTCTGTTCTCTACTTGAGGATGATAGAGAAGAGAGTGAGGTGGGAAACACTGGTGTGGTTCCTTTCATTTTCCACTTACAGTTGGGCCCTATCACAGTCATTCTCGTAGCTTCTCTGACAACATGTGACTACTGGGGTCAGTTTCTCCCTTCCAAAGGACTGCAAGAAATTGCCAGCCCAAGTTCAAGCAATACAGAACATGGAGTCTTCCATCTTATCTTTGCTTTTGGAATCTTTTCACTCAGTAGGTTCAGTTGAATAATGTGATTGTAGTGAACTTGTCATGACTTCAGCTATCACCCTTACAGCAGTAGAAACTACTTTCAGATATAAAAAACAAAAATCCTAAATAACAGTGGCTTAAACAAACACCTTTCCACCTTCCCAACTTAAGGATGAGCCAATCTAGGCTTCAACAGCAAATCCACATGTATTTCAACTTCCCGATCTACAAGTATGTCATACTTTAGAAAGCAAGCCACTGTCACACTCTTGTCTCATGGTTGTAAGATGGTTGCTCCACAGTCTAGAAAATATTCCAGAAAAGAAGAAAAAGGAGGAGGAGGTGGTGTAAAAGGGGAGATGAAACCAACCTGGAGAACGGAGTGATACTTATAACTGGAAAAAAAATTTTTCCAGGAAGTCTCAGTAGACCTCTGCTTATATTTTTGTGGCCAGAATTGTAACACATAATGCTTCTAACTACAAAGGAAGCTAAGAAATGTGTTGTTAAAAGCTGGATACCTTACCACTCCAATGAAAATTAGGCTTCAACTATGTTAGTAAGAAAAATGGGGGTGATAAATATCGGATGGGCAACCAACTACCTCACGTTCATTCAACAAATACAATCTTTGTTAAACTTCAATTTGATTGTATCAATTCCTTGCTTAAAATTCCTTATTGGATTCACATTCATATATGCATCTCCACTTCATTATCTTGAAACTCTTTGGCATGGCATTGAAGGCTCTCATTTTTCCCTGATCAACCTTGCTAGCTTCACATTCCTCATCGGGTACCCCATACTACCTGCCATCCCCAGGATACCAGCCTCAGTATTTTTCACTGCTCTGATTGCATAAATGCACCTTTCTCCACCTGGAATTTCCTTTCTCCATCTTTTTCTCTCCCTGGCATACACCACCCTACACCAATCATCTAAGACCTCCGTAGTTTTTCCAGTGTCAACTTCTCATTCCTCAGGCAGCCAGTCCTTCCCTCCTCTATGTTTCTAAATCACCTTATTGCATTGTTTGTACAAACCTCACAAGAAGTCACATAGACAATTTTTCATTGGTGCCTGCCATCAGCTTTGGCAGCATAACTTTTGGTAAGTCCTGGGACGAACAAAACTGGGTAAGAACTCTTCTCCTAATTAAGAAGACTTTTGCTGAGACACAACATAATTTTAGAGGTACCTGAATCTGAAAGTCTAGCTTCTCAATTGTGAGTATCTTGACTATGCTAAAATACATAGGCATTTTAAAATAGCAATAAAAACATGCAAGATGCATGGTTGAATATTGTAATATTCACGTTACAAGTAAAACAAAAGCAAACCAAAAAACTAAGGTACAAAGAAGTTTAAGTAACTTGCCTGAGACACAATTAATAAGTGGGTCAGCTAGGATCTGAATCTAGGTGGTCTGATTTTAGAACCTACATTCACAACCATGCACTCCCTCTCTGTTGTATGTCCTAGATAGAGCACAATCATGTTATTTCTTCCATTCATGGCTGGTGTTGACACAAATTAATAATACCCTTTTGAAAGTTAATTACACCTCTGAAAATTTACCAAAATTATTCAAAAGCAGAGTAGCTGGAGAAGCCAAGAAGATGTTGACTGCATCATTATTTACAATATTGCAAAATTATTAAAAATCCCTGAATTTTCACTAACACTCAAGAGTTAAAATTATAGTTATATATTTCCATTCAGTAGGCTATGTAGCTCTGAACATTTTTAGTTATGAGGACCCTATAGCAAGAGGAAAAATACTCATATTATTAAGTGAAAAACAAAGTATGCTATAAAATTGTTGACCATGATTAGTCACGTAAAAAGGAACGAAGCTGGTAGAAAAAACATGGATATGAATGTGGGAGATAGGAAAGTGACTTTACTTTGATGCCTCCTCTAGTATTGTCATATTAATAATGATAAACATAAATGTTAAGAATCAATTCTAAAAATAAGTGCTTCTCTAACCCTAAGCCTCCACCCTTTGACACCTTTGTACAGGCAAAAGAGAGATACTTTTGTTTTGCTAAGCTTATTCCCCTGAGAGCTGTGCCATAACGGTGGGCAAATAGTGGATATTTATTGATAGCTGCAAGGGAAGCTGTTAAGCTTAGGGCTGACTCACCAAATGTGTGTGAGCGACCAATTTCTTTTATGCCTCTTTAAGTCAAATGTGTTCTTTTGGGTGGTCAGGAAAAACACACTTACTATCAAGACCACATTTCCCCAGGGTTGCCAGCATCAATGCAGAAGTGTAGTCAAAACCTTACAACAGGAAGCTAAGGGGTCCAGCAAGCCTCACTCATCTTTTGTGGTAGTTACATTTCCAAATGTTGCATCTCTGTCTTCATTATTTGTGAACTGTCAGAAGGCATATTCCATGTCTATCTTATTTGTTGTTATATAGTGACTAGCACAAAATATTTGCTAAAAAGTATTGTTTAAGTGCATGGATGATGGGACCAGCATCCCATGCCTTCTGGAGAGTGGAGGGTTTCTATCTCCTCCCACTGTCTCCAAAGCAGCCCATCTATCACTTCCTGATTGTAGTAGAGGCTGCTAGCTCACGTGTTCTTCCTGGGCACATTTGCAGACTAGATCACACACTTCCCAACCCCCTTGTGGGTAGGTGGGGCTGTGACTAGATCTAGCCCATAAAATGAGGCTGAATGTGTTATGTGCTACTTCCTGGATGAAACTCTTAGCGATGACCCTGAGATTCATGTGTTGAGATGGCAGCATCATTGGATGGTGGGACCTGGATTCGAGTCACCAGGTGCAAGGGCACCTCACACACAGAACCTCAGTGGGAATTTGTGTAAGAACCAAATCTCTATTGTGCTAAGTCAGAGTCTTCAGGAGTTACTTTGTGGCAGCCCCTACCATGACCATTTACATGGCAATACTTTCCATTTCTTCTGCATGAAACAAAGTCAAAGTTTGGACCAGAAAAGAACTCAATAAGGACATTGTTCATAAAATATCTGATGGAGGTCATGAGAGAACAGCTGTGTTTTGCAGTAAGGACCAGTAAGTTGCTTTCTTTTCTTTCTGAAAACACACAAGAGAAACTTCTCAACCTGCAGTCCTAAAAAGGGTTGAGTATTTGACAGCAAAAGTTACTAAGATTTCTATTCCTATTTTATTTTTTTGCCTTGCTGATTAGGCAAGCTCAGAGTCAAACATGTGGCGTATGTGTGGCCTCACGGAATGCATTTTTGTCAACTTGCTACTAGCATCACTTTGCTATTCGATCTTCATTTTCCCTTTGGGTCCTGATTTATCTAATACCCTGTTTCCTCTAATTGTGTTGTGCCCATTCTCGGAACAATGTTCTTTTGGTAAAGGGGATGAGGGAGGGTGAGTCCAAGTTCTTAGAGCTAACCCTGCATGAAGTAGCCACGAGCTGTTCTTCTAACATTGGCAGAGGCAGATGGTGGAAGTCAGCTCTGAGTTAACAATACTGTTGATTTTAATTTATCTTCTAGGTTTCATGACTATTCATTTTTCCTTTGATTTATAACAAGGTAGCTCAAGGAAAAGTTAATGGTGATAATTACCACTGCAGGATTTGCGGTAAGATAGTTTGTGGCTCAGACTTTCGCGAGGCAAGTGGG
Source organism: Carlito syrichta (assembly GCF_000164805.1). Classification (NCBI taxonomy): domain Eukaryota; kingdom Metazoa; phylum Chordata; class Mammalia; order Primates; family Tarsiidae; genus Carlito; species Carlito syrichta. The sequence continues at coordinate 194,482 of NW_007249781.1, forward strand.
GCGATGCTGAGAAATAGATCCTCTCCAGTGGGTGCAGCTTGCAGTCAGTTTAAAATGACAGTGCTCATGGATTCAGTCCCCAGATGATGGTTAATCACTAGCACTTCCTCCTTCTGAAGCTTCATATATCACTTTGATTCACATTTTTGATGAAAACATTTCCTCCATAAAAATCCCCCAGTTGAAAATGAATACCTATTGCAGAAATATTAACATTTTAAAATCCCAGCTCCCACCTCATCTTAATTTTACCTTTGTTTTCCATACTTGTGTAGACGCAATGGCTTGAAATAGCTCAGGTTCATGCATTAAAAGGTAGGCTCTATTATTTTTAGATTTCATGCCTGTAAATGATTTACAACAGAAGCACATAGACGCATGTGAAAAAAATTCTTTATTAATTTCTCACATTTCATTACAAAATGTATGTTGCAAACAACTTGAATAACCTACTTGTGGTTTTTTGTTTGTTTTGTTTTGTTTTGTTTTTAAACCCTTGGCTTCAAGGACTCAGAATCTCCCTATCTTTTATCAAGTACTGGGAAACACTGAGTATTGGAGTCAATAGGTTATCATTTTGCTATTTATTTCCTTCTCTCAAGCTCTGAAAAAAAACGTCCTTTGTATAAATTAAACAACAAAAAAATGTTGTAAATTCTATGTCATTACAGTCAACAGAATTATAATAATGCATCCAAAATGTGTGGCCACAAAATATCAGGTATATGTTTGAAAAAGAAAAAAAAAATGACATTCTAGCCTTGTTAAAAGGATAATGGTCCCATATTTTTATTAACAGGTTAGCAAAACAAAATCCAATGGATTACAATATTTACATGTTATTTGAAAAATAAAGTAGTGATAAAAGCATGTCACAATTATTTTCTTTTTTTTCTTTTTCTTTCTTTTTTTCTTTTTTTTTTGTTTGTTTTTTTGGTAACCATTACAAACACCCAATCCAGGTATGGAACTGTTTAATACATTTGAAATGAGGCCAATTAAAAAACAAAGATAGACACAAAATGAATCTTTGTCTGGATAGTTCACACTTTCTCCATTTTCTGGTTTCCACATGATGGCCCCCGTCCCTAAAAACAAAATTAAATTAAAACAAACAACCTACAAATAAAAATTCTTAACAGTAAGAAAATAAAAGAAGAACATGCTTTTCAAGTAAGCACTTATTCCACAAATGCAACATCTTTCCATGGATTTTATTTGAAGCTGTGTGGGACACTGTCATTTCAGCAATTCCCCTTCCCTTTCTTCCCTCCCCCCTCCCACAACCCTTCCAAGTAAAAAACAAAAACAAAACAAAAACAAAAACAAAACATGAAAACCGAAGTACTCACACATGCATACATACACACATACACACACATATCCAAGCACACGCGCACACAGGCTTCTAAAACCTAGGCTTCGAGAAAAGTTCTTTTCTACTTTTTGGAACGAAACCCTTTGTTCACAATCAGAACATATTATAAATGTAGGCTTAGATTTAGTCTAAGCTGCTCCCTCCTGAACAAGTTGATATGGGGGAGAGAGCAGCTGGCAGCTAGATTTAAAAAAAAAAAAGAAAGTAGTTCTCCAGGCTCCTTGTAGGATACACAATGTTATTTCTTATCCACTCTCACCAAAGGGATGAATTCTAGTACATCCCCTTGTCTCCTCAAATAAACGAGAAACTCCCACAAAACACAATGTCAACAGAAACAAAACACAGATTTAAAAATCACACACAAAAGCCAGCCCATTCTAACAGAAATTATTTGTGAGACGGATAATATGTGAATTTGATAGGCAACAAAAAGGTAAAGAGGACCTTCTCGTATGGCCCACAAGCTGCATAGCTGTGCCAAAAGTTTGGTTCTTTAGTTAAATAAAAAAAAAGAAAGAAAGAAAGTTAACTTCTTTGTTATTTCCATGTTTAAAATAAAAACATTCCTATTCACAAAAAAACTAAATCTCCCTTGCCCCCAAATTAAAACAATAACAACACACACACACACACACACACACACAAGAATTCATATGAAAAACTGAATTGTGCTGTGTTTGTAACACTCAAATTGATAGAAAATAAACATGTGGCAAACAAAATTCCACAATCACCTTAAAATTAGCTCACATGAATCTACCAAATTCTAAATTATAGTTGAACACTAATAAACAGCTTACCTGGAATAAAGGATGACAATTCACAAACAGTTATCTAATAATTAAAGTCTGTTTCTTTTTTTTGTTTTGTTTTTTACTAAAATAATTAAAAAAATCACAGTATTTTAAGAAATAAAACCCACATGGGGATTTTAAGCACAATTTGTGTTCCTTTCTTTAAAACTCTTTTTTTTTCTCCATTCACCATCTTGCCCAGCAGTTCTCTCTACATTTAACCACAACGGACGACAGGTAGTACTGACAAATGCAGAGAATTCCCTTGGTTAAGTTTGAGGTACTAGGAAACAGGTGACTGTTTTATGCAAAGCAGTTTTTTTGTTTTCTGTTTTTATTTTTTGTCATTTTTTTCTTTTTTCCCAAAGCGGCTGCAGTTAGGTCTTGAAAAAGCTTAAGGTATTAAAACTAGAAAAACGCACCGAAAGTTGTGCGTTAAAAAGTTGCTCCCCTGCGAGAAGTCTTCCATTGTCACAGAGCTTCTGTTTCTACATACTGTCCAAGACCACCACAGAGTGCACCGTGCCCTTGGGAGGTGTTTCCATATTCTGCAACAAATGAAACTTCCATGATGAAGATCCGGAAGAAAAGATGTAGTGATGGAAAAGGAGCCACATATTCCAACCATTTAAATAACTTTAATTTACATACTCACTCACACAGGTACCAGTGCTTTGAAAATAGATTGTTCAGTCCTAAAAAGCAGCTTTGTTCTGTCTTCTCTTTTCCGTCCCTCGCTTCTCAGTCCAAGCTGGTCCGCCCACTTTCTTCTTTTATCATGGTTCAAGTAAGGTTTGATTAGGAAATTCACCAAACACTTATTCATTTTTGGCCTCTGCATTTTCCAGGAGAGATTTGTCGGCAGCTACTACACAGATGGCTACTGTTTCATTCTTTAGGGAAAAGTCTATCCCAATGGCCTCAACATCTTCCTTTTCCTCTATGGAGGATATCTTAATACTGTCCTCCACAATCTCTTTCGAGTGAATTTCTTCTCTGCTCACCTGCTTGGTGTCATTCAATGCCCTGGAAAAAACATTTATGGAAGAGATAGATGAGTATAGTATGTATTTTTCTCCTGATTAAACAACAACAACAAAAAATCTTGTGTCCTTATTTTCCTGATCCTAAAAAGCCTTGGGGTTTCCTTTGAACAAATGCCACAGATACACGGCAAAATTGTGAGTGATTTATCCTTGCTATATATTATACTTAGGCTGTGTATTTTCTTAAAGATTTGAACCTACAGAAATATTCATTATTATACTGTGTTTTGATTACACCATGTTTTGTTTCTGGATTAACACAATAGTTTTATGCTACTTTCTCTACTAGGTCAGAAGTGGTAACAGGAAGAACTGTCTTATGCGCAAACTTATCAGCTGAACTCAGAAGCCTGGAGATTGGCTAAAGTCTAACAGAGCAACTCAGGTACAAAGATTTATCAGACATGACCAGAAACAAATCACAGAAAGAAACAAAAAGCAAAATATGATAAAAGAAAAGAAACAAACCCATGTCTTGGGTAGCTTAGCTATATTCTCTGAGGTCTAGGTACTTAAGGTTTCAGGGCCATTTTTTTCCAGAAAGGACCAAATCCTAGGTTTTCACTGTGTCTGATGGACTTAAGGATGCCTTATTGAAGAAATGATTTTATGCTCAAGGATCTTCTAAGTATTTTACAAGTATGTTCTCACCTACCTGGGAGGCAGGCAGAAGCTGGCTCTGTCCCCGAGGCAGGGCATGAGAATGTTTAAGGCCACCAAGGAATGATCAGTCACAGAGGCAAGAACAGAAATCAGATCTTTTGACCCCGATTCACGTTCTATTACAGAATGTCATACTAATGAAAACTAAAGGGACACTGGCTGGAGCAAACACTATACTTCTGCACGTGGGCTTGAAGTGACTTTTTCATCCGTAAAGGTAATTTTTCCTCATTTAACTTGTGACTGGGTGACCATTTTAAAAAACAACAGAAAAGGAAAAACTTGTTTCCTCACAATTATCTCTCCTTCTGTGGCCCGGAAATGTGTCAACAAGGGTCTTTGTACTGGAGAACCAAGAAAAGACCCCCAGTCTGCCTCCCATCCTCTCCCTTTGGGCAACGGTGCTCTTGGGATGGCCCAACTTACATGCCGTGTCTCAGCACATGTCTTTCCCACTCAGAGCCCTGTGAAAACGCCCGTCCACAAAATTCACATGGAAAACGCTTCTCAGTGTTAATAGCAGCTCCGTGGTCAGAAAATCTCATCAGCTCTGTGAAGAGAAAGCGGAAGTGTTATCTGTGTGTTGTGGGAGTCAGCAGAAGAGGCAAGTTAACATTCATTAGAAAATCCTAGCCTGGCTTGGTGGCTCAGCCTGTAATCCTGCACCTTGGGAGGCTGAGGTGAGTGGATTGCCTGAGCCCGCGGGTTCGAGACCCGCCTGGGCAACTTGGTGAGACCTCATCTCTACAATAAATAAAAAAATCAGCCGGGCATGGTAGCGCGTGCCTTTAATTCCGACTACTCGGAAGGCTGAGGTGGAAGGATCGCCGGAGCCCAGCAGGTCGAGGCTGCGGTGGCTGGGAGCGGCCACTGCACTCCAGTCTGGGCGACAGAGTGAGACTCCAACTCAAAAAAAAAAAGGAAATCCTCTTTCCTACTTTCCCTTGTAAAGCCATGCGATGAAAGTACATTTCCAGATTCCATACTTTTTCTCTTAGGTTTTCCCCTAAGGGCATTTCTTGAATAACTCTCAAAAACTGTTCCTTGTTCTTGGGTTCCAAGGCTCTCCATTTCTCCTCACCTCCCCAATGCTTCCATCACAAATAATCTAGATCTTTCTTGTCTGCGGAGATCCTTCTGTCCATTGCAAAGGTATCTGAGCATTTTTCCTTTCTATTTAATCTCTTCTCTCTAGGATGGTCTGTATCAGTGCCTCACAGTCTAGCATCTCTTCATTTTCTTTTTCACACCTGTTTGTTCACTACAAGAATATAAGCTGTTGAAAGCACTAGACCAGGTGGTGGCGTAGATCTCAGGGTTTCTATTTATTCCAAGAAAGGCTAAAGGCTCACGACTTTGGTCATCTGTCATGGATATCATAATCAACACCTCACAGGGTGGTTACCAGCACTGAATGCGATCTACAAGCAAAGAGTCTTGCACGAACATGAATCTGGACAACTGGGGCTCAGGATGTGAAAGCACGTCCCCAGTTATTGAGGGCTCCTGACCAGCTGTCTAACTCTACTCCTCAATTGGTGGTATTCATGAAGGGGGGGCTGGTATATAGAAACTTCTGGATGAGTCTGTTATAAACATCAAATATCGACTTAGTTGTTTTGTCTCTTCCACAGTGCTGAGCACGTGGTAGAGGTCTGATAAATGTGGATTGGCTGGCTAATTGTTTTCAAGCCACGTCTCCTGGCAAACTCAAAGACAAGAGCTTATGTGGCCTTTGTGTTATCCTGAGTCCCAAGCCCTTATGTCTTTCATTATACCACAGAGGGCCAGGTCTTCATGTGGGTAATAAACAGCAGGACCTAGCCAGTTCTGCAGCCATGCTGCAAAGTGAGGGCATTGCACAGGGAAATTTTGATCATCTTTACACTCTGTTCACTCTGGCCCACGCATTCAAGACATTGCAGGAAGATGTCTCCTGGCTGAAATGCCCCATCTGATAATAATCTCAGGATGATGTTAACAGGATAGGGGGCTCTGTGATGCCTTAATCTTCAACACAAAAAGCTACGTGAACGGGGCCAGTTTTAACAAAAGATGAAACATTTTCTCACAAATTAAGAAGATCACCACACAAGCCATTAAAAATAATTGCACAGACTATCTTCCTTGATTCTTTTCATTGGAAATGAGACAGCACCATCTGCTATGCGCATTAATTCCTTAGCAGGGATTATCTTGGGCAAGAAATCAACAGAATGCCTTCCTGACTCCTCCCCAACTGCATAATGAGAGGGGGGTGGGGAGGATTCTGCTTGGGTTAATTTTGATTTCTTCATGCCTGGTTTCTTCTCTTTCAAATTCCCTCCGAGCTTCCAGGCGGGACCTGCTACATGTGTGTCCATATTCGGTCCTCTCTCCAGCTCTTGCATTTGGAGAGGAGGGTGAAAATGGGGTGGCTACAAGGCCATGAACCCCCTAAACTAAGGGTGTCTGACGAAAGTCTAAATTGCCAATAAGGTGAATAATGTTCCTTGCTCCTTTACCCTTAGGAAACACAAAACCAGTCATCTATTCTTTCTAACAGCACATGTTAAGTTCCATCCTCAAAGGAGGAGCCACTCATGACCTGCCACACTTCAAACAGTCCTCCATCAGCCTGAGAGCTGTGTGAAAGCCACCTCCCACCCTCAACTCCCAGAAGCCAGGATGTCTGGCAGAAACACCCGAGGCTATTGTGTGCGCTGCTTCTTCTTCTTGGCAAGAATATACCTAGATGGTGGAAAATTGATTCTAGGTCTTTTCAAAGGAGATAGGACAAAGGAGGCTGTTCTTTCAAGGATCAGTGAGGGGGAAGGGGAGGTTTAGGCTTGTAATTCCCATTAACATTACTGGAAGTTACTCATGTAAATACCCCACCCTCTCAGAAGAATATTTGCTTCTCTACCCTGGACCCCCCCCCCCCCCCGCCGTGGATGCTTTATTTTTCAGTGAGAAGTGGAGACCATGAAGTTCTTTCCCGCCAGACCGATCTGATCTGACAGCACAGTGCCAAGTGAGAAGGGGATGGCCAGGATGTACAAGCGGGGGAAATCTGCCTGGTGTCCCTCGTCCATCCCAACCAACATCTTTTAAATTCCACGTTCCTTTCTTTCTTTCTACTTCTTAAGGAGTCATGGAGAGGGAAGGACTAGAAGGGACTTTTGCCTTTGCAACACTTCTAACCTTTAAAATCCTGTGTGCCCAGCTTTAGAGATTAAAAAGTCAAAATAATATCTGATGAGGAATAATTTATTTCATGGAGAAATGGCAGGGCCACAGAACACCATGAAGAAAATGAAGGCTTTTTGTCAAAAGCATCCTCTCCCAGAGAACTCTGGTAAGAGTGCACAGATGTTAAGAATTAATTGTGAACAACATATTTGTGAAATTGTTTTTAAAAAAGAAAAGAAAAAAGTCATGCTTCTCAGATCACAGCCATTTTCCTTGTGAGAAATGGACCAATACAGCCCCTACTAATAAAAGCAGTAACTCTACAAGAACAATCACCCTATATATTCAGGATATCTTATTTGTCCATGTACTTTTTAGGTTGACTGCAGGCAAGGGGGTTTTGACATGTTAGCATGTGTCTGTCAGCCTCTGCTGTCTGACTTGGTCAGGGGTTCAAGGGTCAAACTAGATCCCCACTTCGCAAACTGGTAGTCTCTTGCCCTGGCATTTGGTCGGTGAGTAAGGGCAGGTCTGAAAAAGGAATAAGAAGGACCTTGGAGGGAAATGGCCCACCAAGGCTTCTTTAGGTCTGCAGACCAAGCAGGAAGCACAAAGATAAGCTGCAAAAGTGCAACTTACAGCAAGGCCCCAAGGGCCACTGAATCTGCAGATTTCAGGGCCAGGTCCCCTTCAATGAAGAATTTCCCAAGGCACTGGGGATAGTAGTATATAGAAGAGGTCTTGCCTTTGGGGCCAGAAGACCTAAATTCAACCTCCAGTGTTTTATTTTTTATTTCTATTTTTAAATTTAAACAAGCTCTTACATTTCCTGAGTCTTTATTTTCCCATTTGTAAAATGATAACAATGCCACCCGTATTGCAGGGTTATAATTTATTAGGCAGGCCGGGCTCGGTGGCTCAGCCTGTAATCCCAGCACTTTGGGAGGCTGAGGTGAGTGAATTGTCTGAGCCCGTGGGTTCGAGACCCGCCTGGGCAACTCGGCGAGACCTCACCTCTACAATAAATCAAAAATTAGCCGGGCGTGGTAGCGCGCGCCTATAGTTCCAACTACTTGGAAGGCTGAGGCAGAAGGATCGCTGGAGCCCAACAGGTCGAGGCTGCAGTGGCCGGGAGCGGCCACTGCACTTCCGTCTGAGTGAGAGAGTGAGACTCCAACTCAAAAAAAAAAAAAAAAAATTATTAGGTAATTACTGCATTCTAGGAACTGGGCTAAAGTCTTGTGCGTTATCTCATTTAAACTTTACAACAATCTATGGAAGGAACCACATCCTGAATAGCACATCAATCTTGAGCAAACAGAACAAAAGTGGAAGCATCATGTTATTGACTTCAAAATCTACCGTAAAGCTATAGTAATCAAACCAGCATGGCACTGGCATAAAAACAGACACACAGACCAAAGCTACAAAATAGAGAGCTCAGAAATAAATCCACGCACTCCACAGTCAATTGATTGTTGACAAAAGTACCAAGCACACATAATGGAAAAAGGGCAGTCTCTTCAATAGAGTACTGGGACCACAGCATATCCACATGCAAAAGAATGAAATTAGATCCTTATCTCATACCAGATATAAAAATTAGCTCAAAATGAACTAAGGACTTAAATGTAAGATCTGAAACTTTAAAACTTCTAGAAAAAACATAAAGGAAAAGCTCTGTGACACTGGTCTAGGCAATGATTTTATTAGATTATAAACCCCAAAGCACAGGCAACAAAAGCAAAAAGAGATAAACAGAATTGACCAAACTAAGAAGCTTCTGCACAGTCAAGGAAACAATTAACAAAGTGAAGAGACAATCTACAGAGTGGGTGAAAATATTGGCAAATTATACACTTGATAAGGGGTTAATATCCGTAATACGTATGGAACTTGACTCAATAGTAAGAAAATAAACAACCCAATTAGAAAATAGCCAAAGGATCTGACAAGACATTTCTCGAAAGAAGACATACAAATGGCCAGTAGTTACAGGAAAAAATGTTCAACATCACGAATAGTCAGGGAAATGCAAATTAAAACCACAATGAGCCATAACCTCACACTTGTTAGAATGGTTATTATCAAAAAGAGGAAAGATAAGGTACTAAAGAGAATGTGGAGAAACACAAATATGCTAAATTAACATAATAGATATCAACCAAGTTGCACACTGCTGGTGGGTTGCAAATCAGTATAGCCATTATAGGAAAAAGTATGGAGGTTCCTCAAAAAATTAAAAATAGAATTACCATACGCTCTAGCAATCTCAGGTATATTTCCAAAGAAAATGAAATCAGCATGTCAAAGAGATATTTGCACTCCCATGTTCACTGTAGTTTTATTCACAATACCCAAGATATGAAATCAACTAAGTTTCCATCAACAGATGAATGAATAAAGAAAATGTGGTATATACACATATGGAATACTATTTAGCCTTAAAAAAAAAAAACAACAAAACTATCATTTGAGATAACATGGATGAACATTATGTTAAGAGAAATAAGCCAGGCACAGGAAGACGAGTACCACATGGTCTCACTTTAGTGGAATCTAAAAAAAAAGTCACATTCATATAGAAGCAGATCATAGAATAGTGGTTACCAGGTTGGGAGATGTTGACCAAAAGATATAACATTTCAGGTAGACGGGAAGAGTAAGCTCAAGAGATCTAGTGTACAACACAGTGACTATAATTAATAACAACATTGTACAGTTGAAAATTGCTAAGAGAGTAGATTTTAAGTGTTCTCATCACAAAATGTACATGTTAATTAGCTTGATTTAGCTATTCTACAATGTATAAATATTTTAATACATCATGATGTTGTATACCATAAGTGTAGATAATTTTATCAATTAAAAATGGTCTTAAAAAAGTAAAAAAAAAAAAAAAAAAAAAATCAATGTCCAAAATCTGGAAATTTTTTTTTTTTT